>NC_134880.1:16182352-16224852 GCF_041734735.1 Babylonia areolata | reverse complement strand
TTATGTGTAGATATTATATGTAATTCTTTTGCACGACCTTGATGCTTTGGTACACACACACACACACACACACACACACACACACACACATCACACGTCACACACTGTTCTTTGTTCGCTGATTGAACGGGATCTTATGTCTTTTCATATCTACCTCTGCCTGTCTCAGTGGTAGAACGACCGTTAACTGACATCACATGTATTTGTTGTATCGTATTGTGTTGTATTGTATCGTATTGTTTTCTTGTTCTATTGCATTTGTTGCGTTACTGTACCGTAATACTGTTTTGCATTGTAGTGTGTTGTATTGTGTTTTCTTTTATCATATTGCAATGTGTTGTATTGAGTTGCACTGCATTGCGTTGCACTGTGTTATGAATTGTGCTGCACTGCTTCGTAATGTGTCGTGCTATATATTGTTTGTTTTGCATTGTGCTGTATTGTCTTGCATTCGAGGCCTCGGTTTATCGTCTCATCCGAAAGACTAGCAGCCAGACCACCACTCAAAGCCTGGTGGAGGGGATGGGGTGGGAAGGAGGGTAAAAATTCCTGTCTGTGTATGGGACTAGAGCCCGTGAACGCTCGCTTCCTAGCCGAGCATATTACCACTAGGCCACCACTCCATAGGATGTGGTCTTCACAGTCATCTGACAAGTCCCCGCACATTCAGTTGTTGTTGTTGTTGTTGTTTTCTGACTCCAAAGGACCCAGGCAGATATCCGTTTTTATGTCCGATTACAAATAACGGACTAGTTCTTTCACATTTTACTAAACCTTTTTATTCACGGTGGGAAACAGTGCGAAATTCGGTCCCCACAAGATGATCGATCATAGCCATGTTTTTTTCGTGTCACACACAAAGGGAATTCGGTAATTATGTTCCGGGATTAATCAATATAGTCGAAATTTGGAGGTAAGTGGTAGTGGAAAGGAAGGCGAGGGAAATAGTTGATGGTGTATTTCCGGTATGCTGAATGGAAAAACACCAGTCACTGTTTCTTTGATCTTTGATTTGCAGAATAAGATTTGCGGAACAGGTCCCCCCCCCCCCCCCCCCCCAACCCCCCCTTCTTCTTTTCAGTTTGGTAAAATCAGGATTTGACCGCAAATCTGTCAACAACTTCCGACGTACCTTTTTTTTCTTTTTTTGTCGTTTTGTGTTACACATGAACGAAAACCGAGACGTATAAGCTGTTGAATATCGAATCGTAAATGGTAAAAGTACATGGGTTTCGAATATTCGTAAGGTACTGTTTCAGAGTGGATTTGGATTTATGTGGCGAAATCAAGGTAATTGTCTTTTTATTTCTTATTAGCTTTTTCATGAATAGCACTTGTTTCTGCAGTTCGCTTATACTTTTAAAGTTTAAACAGTGCCGTTTTGAAATTTCACGTCTGGACTTCAGTAGTTTTTATTGGTAGTCCAGTTCGATCATGTTGTGTGTGTGTGTGTGTGTGTGTGTGTGTGTGTGTGTGTGTGTGTGTGTGTGTGTGTGTGTCCGTCTGTCTGTCTGTGTCAGTGTGTCTCTGTGTGTGAATGAGTATGTACTGTTATTGTATCCACACCCCACAAGGGGCAAAGGTTCTAATTTCTTTGAATCCTTGAATCTTTGTGTGTGTGTTTTTTGGGGGAGAGGGGTCACCATACACCTACCCCCTTCCTCTTTTCCCACCATTCCCGTCCCTTTCTTTTCACAACATGCTGCTGACTGCAAGCACTCCACGAACACACGAAGCCTGCTGTCCCAGCCCATGCAGTCTGTCCGAGCGACGCTGCAGTCAGCTTTTCCTGGGATGCCCGCGACTGCAGCCACTTCAAAGAGACCGGGCTTGGTTGTCCTAGCGGACATGGTTTTACACTCTGCTGCTAGCGTGAATGCGTTTATTTTGTTCAAAAATATGTCCGATGAATGTACCAAAAATTCAGTTAAAACTTGAGCCTTCTTTTGAGCTTTCCTTCCACACTGGTAAACCTGACGGCCTAGCGTTAAGTACTGAACATCCAAATGTGTGACAAGCATCAGATAGCATTCTGAAAGTTATGTTGTACGGTCATCAGTGATCAAGTGAAGTAGCGCCTCTTTTCAAAAGTCTTCCCACTGAGATGTCATACGCCTATATGTTCATCTGTCTTGTGTATCTATGTATAGCGCTCGTCAGACGGGCGCAATAGCCGGGTGGTTAAAACGTTGTGGGTCCCGGATTCGAATCTCAGTAGCGGCGCCTGGTGGGTAAAGGATGGAGAATTTTTCCGATCTCCCAGGTCAACATATGTGCAGACCTGCTAGTGCCTGAACCCCCTCCGTGTGTATACGCAGGTAGAAGATTAAATACGCACGTTAAAGATCCTGTAATCCATGTCAGCATTCGGTGCGTAGAAACGTATGGGCGTATGAACGTCTATTTCGACTGCACCCCTTTCACTTCTCTCTGTCTCTGTATCTGTCTGTCTGTCTGTCTGTCTCTCTCAGGCTATAACGACATCCGTAATGACCCTACAAAAGCCAGGGAGACTGGTTTCCTCCTCTATGTCAGCGAATCCCTCACATTTAGGCGTCTACCATATCTTGAACAGCACGATGTAGAATCAATGTGGATAGAAGTCGAATTGAAAAACACCCCTTCCATTTTAATCGTTCTCTGTTACAGAAATCCGGCAGAACGGGTAAACTGGTTAGATAAATTCACCGCAATGATAGACGCGGCCACGTTAGAATCAAAGGAAATCATCTTACTTGGAGATTTCAACACAGATCTTACCAAAGCCAACACACAGTGGAACGCGACAATAAGTGTGTTCAATCTGCATCAACTAATCAGTACACCCACCATCAGAGTTACGCACAATTCACAGACGTTCATACATCACATATACACTTCCAATAAGAACAATATATTAGAAGCTTGCGTTCCGATATTCAACTGTAGTGATCACTACCCAGTTTGTGTCACATGGGAGGAAAAAGGAGTAAAAATTCTCTAATCAGTCCATAAGACAATAGCGTATTGTTGCTGCTCTAAGTGTAATGAGCAGCTCTTTATAAACGATGTGAGTAGCTCCTAACTTTCATCGGTATATGATATAACAGACCCCGATCTAGCAATGAAACACTGGATCGAAATATTTACAGAAATATATAATAAACACGTCCCACTGAAAACTATAAGAGTTAAACACACTCCTAAACGAGCTTGGTGTTCCAAAGAGTTGAAAGAGGCACGTATCTTTCAATAAAATACAACATGATACAATACATCTTTATTCATCCACTTGGAAATTAAATCTTCCTGATTAAATTAAATCGTTCACTTTATTAGATTTTGATGGACCTGCTTACCTATTCGTTTAGTATGTTTAACGATATCATTTCACTGTAAGTGAATGTTTCACACAAACGTAGTACAGGATCTCCATCAAGACCTGACCAGCGCGCTGGGTTTGTCTGAAGGTCAGGTATCTGAATTTGTATTTCTCTTTTTTTTGACATCTATTTGCTTATTTATCATCATTGGGTTTTGTTTTGTTTTGTTTTTGTTGTTGTTGTTTTTTATGTTTTTATTGACATTGTAGTTATTATTTATTTATTTCTTTGTGTAAGCTTATCTATCATTTATTCACCTTTTTTTTTCCTCAAGGCCTGACTAAGCGCGTTGGGTTACGCTGCTGGTCAGGCATCTGCTTGGCAGATGTGGTGTAGCGTATATGGATTTGTCCGAACGCAGTGACGCCTCCTTGAGCTACTGAAACTGAAACTGAAACTTGTCACAACAGATTTCTCTGTGTGAAATTCTGGCTGCTCTCCCCAGGGAGAGCGCGTCGCTACACTGAGAGCACACCCATTCTTTTTGTAATTTTTCCTGCGTGCAGTTTTATTTGTTTTCCTATCGAAGTGGATTTTTCTACTGAATTTTCCCAGGGACAACCCTTTTGTTGCCGTGGGTTCTTTTACGTGCGCTCAGTGCATGTTGCACACGGAGCCTCAGTTATCGTCTCATCCGAATGACTAGCGTCCAGACCACCACTGAAAGTCTAGTGGAGGGGGAGAAAATACTGACGACTGCCTGTGTGATTCGGAGGTGGGGGGTTCGGGGGGGTGGGGTGGGGGGGGGGGGAGTCATTGCTGTGGGACCGTGTGCGCGCGTCGTGCCGGTGAGTGTGTGTGTGTGTGTGTGTGTTGACAGTCTGTCTGTCTGTCTGTCTGTCTATCTGCCTGTCTGTCTGTCTGTACGTTTCTCTGTCTCTATCTTTCACTGTCTCTCTGTGTGTCTCTGTCTCTGTGTCTCTCTGTCCAAGTCTGCCATGTCTGTCTGCCTGCCCCTCCCCTCCCCCCGCCCCCTCTATCTGTCTCTCTGTCTCTGTCTCTCTCTCCAACTCTTGTCACGAAGCCACATTGTGTTTCACTTAGGGCCTTTGTTCCAGAGAATAAAGCAACAACGAGTTTTATCGCCTTTCATCTCTCCAGATCGGAAAACGGAACGGCACGAAGCGTGTTGAACGCATTAACTATAAGCGCAACCAAAAAAACCCAAAACAAAACAAACAAACAAACAAAAACACACCAGTATTTCATTTTCTGTCTTTCTCATCTCATATATTTCTTTCATTCCGTTGTTCTTTCGTTTCTTCCTTTCGTTCCTCTTTCTTTATTTTGTCTTCCATTATTTAATCAAGTTCTTTCTCTTTTTCTTTATGTATTTGTCTTCGTAATTTGGATTTTTTTTTTCGTCATTGTTTTGGTTGCGGTTCCTGCTGGAAGATGAATTGCGAAACGCGTGAATTGCCGAGAGAATTGAACAATAAGCTGAATTGAATACATTTCATTTTCTGAGGGTAATAGAGTAAGCATGACAATGCTTTCTATTCATCCAGTCCTCGAAGGGATGAATTTGAATGATACAAAAGCGGTAGAATCATTATATCAAATGCACATTATAATCCTGGTTACATGAATGGTAATTTGGCATTGACAACACTGCACGACTAGAGGAGAATGAGAGAGAGAGAGAGAGAGAGAGAGAGAGACGACAAGACAGTTTTCAGTTTCAGTTTCAGTAGCTCAAGGAGGCGTCACTGCGTCCGGACAAATCCATATACGCTACACCACATCTGCCAAGCATATGCCTGACCAGCAGCGTAACCCAACGCGCTTAGTCAGGCCTTGAGAAAAAAAAGAAAAAAAAAGGGGGTTAATAAATAATAACTACTACCACTACTAATAATATGTACAAGGTGTAAAAACTTGATGAAGTCAACTATAAGCGTACATAAATAAATAAATACATAAATAAATAATAGTTATAATATTTAAAAAAAGTAGTAGTAGTAGTAATAATAATAATAATAATAAAAAAATAATAATGATAAAAATTAAATAAAAAGACAACAATGATGATAAATAAGCAAATAAATGTAAAACATGGTGACACACATTCACACACATACACCCACATATGCATAACAGATATGCACCAAACATGCAGTTTCACATATATGAAAGCACGGTCAAATACACATAAACGTACATGAGCCCCAACACACACACACACACACACACACACCCTGCACCTCCTCTACACCCCCCTCCTCCACACACTCATTTCTAGGCAACGTATCGCAGCTTCCACGGCACACACACACACACACACACACACACACACACACACAGACAGATGAACACTTACTTGTACAAGCACACACACATACGCCCATATCCCCCACCCCCAATCCCACACACATATATATACCCACCCGCACGTTCCAATATTCCGTTGCTCCCACAGTGCAGGCATTGCACACACACACATACCTCATCCTCTACCCCCCCCCCCCCCCTCCCCTTCCCCTCCGCACCCCCTCCCCCTCTCTCTTACACACATACACATACGCACGTGCACAGAACTCTCCTGACATTTGTGTACACTTACACCCTCGCGCATGCACAAACGCACTCAAACACACAGACCCACACATACACTCAAACACACACGCACAGAGGCTGCCACTGATTGGCCGCAAGAGGGATGGGAAAAGATCTCTGATGCCAAGAATGTGGCGTCTAGTGTGTTGCTCAGTCTACTGTATTTGGAAAAGCCCACAGAGACTCTGTTCCGTTTTGAAGAAATTTGCGCAATGTTGGTTTGGAAATGATGCCGATATTTGTTTGATTTGCAAAGCATCATGCTCTACCTTTCATGCTAGACTTACGGACGCTCCCTCTCTCTGCTATTATTTCTTTGAGGCGATCGATGGTGTGATGGCCTTGTACCTGTTATTTTTGATATTCTTTGACTTTTCTGAGGATTTCCTAGATGTAGGCCGCTCGTTGTTGTTGCGTTACCAGCAAGTCTGCCAGCTCGCTCATTTCCCTTAACACCTGCATGTCCCGGGCAGTATGACCATGTGAGTTTTTTAATCTGAAAGTTGCGCATTGCCTTATGCCACTCTGGGCTTCCCATTCCATTTTCAATTTTCTGTATGAGGTTCATTGAGTTGGTTAGAATCATGGCATGTTGGTTTCCGGGCATATGGATGGACGATAGCCACTGGAGGGCATGTGTCACAGCTTCAACTTCAACTGACAGTGTCACCCATGTTTTGGTGTTTTTTTTCTGCATGCAGTTTTATTTGTTTTCCTATCGAAGTGGATTTTTCTACAGAATTTTGCCAGGGACAACCCGTTTGTTGCCATGGGTTCTTTTACATGCTCTAAATGCATGCTGCACACGGGACCTCGGTTTATTGTCTCATCTGAATGACTAGCATCCAGACCAGCACTCAAGGTCTAGTGGGTGTGTGTGGGGGGGGGGGGGGGGGGGAGAAAATACTGGTGACTGCTGGTATGATTTGAACCAGTGCACTCAGATTCTCTCGCTTCCTAGGCCGATGTTCTACCTCTAGGCCAACACTCCACTTAAACTGAGTTACTGACTGAACTACAGTCAACCAGTCAATAATTTTGTTAATGATTTATGTGAGCATCAAAAGATGTATAACATGGTCAAAATAATGGATGTGTAATTGAGTATATATGCACTGTAGTGTACATTATTTGTATCTCTACATTGTCAACATGCAGATGTGAATAGATGATTGGATTTCTCAAGCTTTTTCCAGAAGTTTATTTTTGGAATGGGTGTATAGGTATATGCACACACACACACACACACACACACACAAACACATGCCAAAAAAAAACTTGTTAAATTTGATATCAAACACAAAACTATAGTGCTAAAAATGTGCTTCTGGTTTTATTGTCAACAATTTTGTACAATTTATTTGAAGACAAAACAATGCCCGTTAAGCCCATCCCTAAAACCGATGCTCTTTCTTTGATTTTATGTGTATCAGTGTAAGCACACACAAAAAATGCACACAAACAAAAAATCTATAAAGAAAGAAATAATAGTTTAAAACTACTTTGAATGACATTTTTTATCAAAGAAAAAAGAAAGAAAAAAAAAAGGCACAAAGACAGTAAAATTGCATTTAAAAGAAAGTTAATTTCCAGCAGTATCATATTTGGCAATGAAAAGTTTCTTCAATGCTCTTGGTATAAAGAAAAAAAGTTATTGTGGTTTCGGTCATCATGGCAACAGGTTTGGTCAGTCGGCGCTGTGAGTTCAAACATTCAACAAGTAACATCAATCACAGTGATGACAGTTTGGCATTCTGTCACGTGACTAATGTCGTCACTCCAGTGTCCCTTCTGCAACACTTCTCACCCTGTCACAACAAGTAAAAATGTCAGCCCTTGGAAACAGGAAAATGAAACTCAATCTCTGGTTGGTACAAACCGTTGTGCTTTCTCTCACCAACTGTCAAGTCTCTTTTTTTTCTTTTTTTTTTTTTAATTTGGAAATATATTCTTAGATGCTATTCTCTCCCCCCCCCCCCTTTTTCTGAATATCTAAATATTGGTTCAATTAATATATGCTTAATAAACAGATTTTGAATGAATAAAAGAGTGTTCAGTTGTTCTTTTTTTCTCTGTGAACGAATTTTGGGGAAAAAAATATCCATTTAGACAAGCGCAAAACTCAGTTTCTGAACCCTAGTTTACTACAGTTCTATGCCTACAAAAAAGGACTAACATAATATTTACCTTTTAATGAAGCTTTTCAATTTAATTGTTATTTGATCCAACCAAAAAGACTGAAAGAGATGGAACTGTTAGCTGGTAAGCAACAACATTTTCTGTTGGAAGAGATTCTTTTCTAATTGTCATTTGGATTTGGCAGTCAGGAAACATATTCCCCTTTTCTCTGGTCATACAATCCTTCTTTTGTTTTGCATGCAGGAATTTCATCTGCAGCAAATCAAATTTACAATATATGTGGGTTCTGGGTTGTAAAAATTCATTCTTTTTTTTTTCATTCTCGGTCCAGAGCTCTTTGTAACAGCATCAGTCCCATCTTTCTGGGAGAAACAAGTGGTCCAAAGTATTACACACCATTCAAAATATCATCAGGAACACTATATGAAAAAAGAAAAACAACAACAACAACAGAAAACTGTAGTGTTTATCCTCATATGGAAGTCTAGCATTGTGTAAAATGAAGGCCTCACAATAATAGGTTCTGTTTCAAAGAAAAGGCTTCAAATCTTAACAAGGGCAGTAAATCACAAAGAAAACACAGCCCCGCATTACTACACAGACACATCAAACACAATATAACTCAAGGCAGCCATGTTTTGCATGATAAAAAGATGACATAATTTCACCACCAGGGATTAGGTAATGCAGACACTGGACGGAATGTCTAAGAAGGTCAGAAACATGTTCAAATGCATCAAAACTATAAAAATTAAAAAAAAGAATGATTATAATGTAAAAACTGTAAGTTCGAAGCTGTCATTCATCATTTCCTGCAAGATATCAAGCATTTTGTAACACCGTCCTCAAACCAAACTTAAACATGTGATCATTGCTGTTCTTTTCTGCTTCAGTTTGTGACTTAAACTGCTTTTTTTTTTTTTAATGCCTCGGTCTGACAATCCATTGGGTTTAAATGTCAGTTCTCTCATTCTCTTTCTCCAACTCTCTCTCACTCACTCACTCTCTCACTTTTACAGTCTTTGCAATTTGTACAACAGATCCAAAAAAAAAAAAAAGAGCTCTATATTCAGAAAAAAATATTTGCACTGAATAAGACAGTACATAATAGATGAATAGATAAATCAATAAATGTAAGCACATAGATAAAATTCAAAAGAACAAAAAGGCAAAATGGTCAACAAATACATCTGAAGTAAAAACTGATGGATCACAAATCTATTTCACGGGATGGCGCTGAAGCAACGAGACACAACATGGTGGGTAAGAGTCCGTGAAGAGATTACAGGAGATAAAGGAACCACAGATCTGCTTCAAGCACAGAAAACAGACTGGAAGATTAAGGGGACAACAAATCTGCTTCAAGCATGGAAGGAAGCAAACACAGACCCAGCGCCTTCACTTGGCCACACCGGCGATGGGCTCCAGGAAGGCCGGCTTGACTGGGACCTGCTGCACCAGGGCTTCGAACCTGAGGGCGTTGTGTTTGCGCTCTTCGTGCAGCCAGTGAAGCATCTCTGTGCGATCCCACTTCATCTTGTCCTCGTAGGGCCGACCCTGCCACCAGGCCAACACAACTGTTAGTGGACTTCTTCTTCTTCTTCGTGGGCTGCAGCTCCCACATTCACTACTATGTATACAAGTGGGTTTTTACATGTATGACTGTTTCTACCCCACCATGTAGGCAGCCACACTCTGTTTTTGGAGGTGTGCATGCTGGCTATGTTCTTGTTTCCATAACCCACTGAATGCCGACATGAATTACAGGATCTTTAACGTGCGTATATGATCTTTTGCTTGCGTATACACACAAAGGGGTATCAGGCTCAAGCAGGTCTGCACATATGTTGACCTGGGAGATTGGAAAAATAGGAAAAATCTCCACCCTTTACCCACCAGGCACCGTCACCAAGATTCGAACCCGGGACCCTAAAATTGAAAGTCCAACGCTTGAACCATTCGGCTATAGCACAAGTTCAATGTCTCAGTTTTCAGTTTCCAGTTGAATGTCATGTTGGCGTATGGTCCTATCCTGTCGGTGACGCCAATGTAATGCTGGCATGTGGTGCTAGCATGTGGGTCAGTGGAATTTGCCTGTGTCATCACACTCTGATGAATAACATAAACACACAAGCAGTTAAGATGCTCTCTTTTTATTCGTCCTTTCGCTTTTAGCGTTCTGGCCTGACTCACTTATTCTCTCACAAAAAAATCTTGCTCTCTCTCACAGATTCTTGTGCACGTGTGTTATGCAACTTTGTACCTGAACACTTTGTTCACTCTCTCACATAGGTGTCAAAGCAAGCAGGCTCATCCATATACACCACACCACATCTTCCGGTAAAAAAAAAGAGAAATTAATGAAAAATGAAGCACATATGTGGAGTGATGACCTAGAGGTAACGTGTCTGCCTAGGAAGCGAGAGAATCTGAGTGCACTGGTTCGAATCACGGCTCAGCCGCCGATATTTTCTCCCCCTCCACTAGACCTTGAGTGGTGGTCTGGACGTTAGTCATTCAGATGAGACGATAAACCAAGGTCCCGTGTGCAGCATGCACTTAGCGCATGTAAATGAACCCACAGCAACAAAAGAGTTGTTCCTAGCAAAATTCTGTAGAAAAATCCACTTCGATAGGAAAAACAAATAAAAACTGCATGCAGGAAAAAATACAAAAAAAAGGGGGGGCTGGCGCTGCAGTGTAGTGACGCACTCTCCCTGAGGACAGCAGCCAGAATTTCACACAGAGAAATCTGCTGTGATAAAAAGAGAAATACAAATACATGTCTAACCATCATGCTGGCCATTTCCTGAGAGCCTACCCTGGGTGGGTGTAAAAACATGAACATAAAATGAAGTGGAATAATGAAACAAAATAAACACATAGGTAAATATATTCAAATTTAATAAAGTGAAAGACACAATTTGGACAGATGTGTGAGTGTGTGTAGGGAAGGGGTGACTGGATTTCTGGGGGTTTGGGGGGCGGGGGGGGGGCATGAGCTTTTTGAGTGTGTGTGTGTGTGTGTGTGTGTGTGTGTGTGTGTGTGTGTGTGTGTGTGTGTGTGTGTGTGTGTGTGTGTGTGTGTGTATGAGAGTGCATATATATTTATGTGTATACCATCCTGTGCATCACCAAACACCAAACAGCAGCATCATGTTGTCATTTTCGTATACCATCCTTACCACCATAATAATCATCACTATCTTCTTCAAATGCCATCACCTGATAGAGTTACTGCTTTTCTTGTTATTTCTATAGAAAAAAAAAAGTTACAGTGCGTCAGGTGGCCGCTGCTAGAAGTGTGTAATCAGCACACCACACACTGGTAAGGTTCTACCTTATTAGAGGGTGCCTCCTCAGAGCTAACTTTCCCTCTCACCACCCTTGAAGAAGCTTCCACAAGGAGAAACGTTGTGCAAAGCATACACTCCAACCAGGCCATCTTTAACCACCAAGATGTTTAAAAACACATTCTCTGTGTCTATGAAGAGACCTGCAGTCCCTCTTATTTTCCTAAGAATCATGGTTCAAGAGTGCAGGCTGGCCTCCTGGGCTCATCCGTGCTTACCTATTTCATCTGGGCTTCGGTTGTTAACTTAACAGCTCACATGATTCTGTTAATAAGAGTTTTTATTTGTGGTCTTCGTGTGACAGATTCCAGTTTTAAAACCCTTATGGGATACCAGTTGCATGATATAGTATAAAGTATATCACAGTACAACAACTGTACAATTGGAATACGTCCATGTTCTGTGACAGCAAAAATCATCCCAAATATACTGCTGGTGGTACGCCAGTCCTGTACTGTATCGTCCCCTACCCTGTGTCTGTCCTTCCCTTACCCCCAATCTACCATTCTCCTACCTTTCACCCCTTTTTACAACAAAACACAGGACTCAACACTCAGCTTATATCGGAGATTGACCAAAGCTTACAGCTGGGCCGACAGCAAAGTGAGAGATGTATGATCTATTCACTGCAATGGGAAGTCATTTACAGCTTAGTCTTTTGTGAAGGGCTATGACTCTAAAACTAGGAGGCAAGATTGCACTGGCTCTTAGTGCTGCAGTCTTGGAGGAGAGCTGGCCTTTGGAGACCATCCCAGCACTGACTGTCCAGAAGCCCTTTTGGACGAGAGAGTGGGGATGTAACTTGGGGCAAGACACTCTCCCTCTTCACGATAATCAAATTCTAGCCCAGATAGTCATGGCAGTTAGTATCTCCTCTGCTGTTCTGATAGTGATAGTTCGACATAACTGACTATCATGCAATAAAACAGTCTCTGCTGTTCTGATAGTGATAGTTCGACATAACTGACTATCATACAATAAAACAGTCTCTGCTGTTCTGATAGTGATGGTTCGACATAACTGACTATCATACAATAAAACAGTCTCTGCTGTTCTGATAGTGATGGTTCGACATAACTGACTATCATACAATAAAACAGACTCTGCTGTTCTGAAGGTCACAGTTGGACACGACAGACTGTCATACAATAAAACAGACTCTGCTGTTCTGAAGGTCACTGTTGGACACGACAGACTGTCATACAATAAAACAGACTCTGCTGTTCTAAAGGTCACAGTTGGACACGACAGACTGTCATACAATAAAACAGACTCTGCTGTTCTGAAGGTCACAGTTGGACACAGACTGTCATACAATAAAACAGTCTCTGCTGTTCTGATGTTCACAGTTGGACACAGACTATCATACAATAAAACAGTCTCTGCTGTTCTGATAGTGATGGTTCGACATAACTGACTATCATACAATAAAACAGTCTCTGCTGTTCTGATAGTGATGGTTCGACATAACTGACTATCATACAATAAAACAGACTCTGCTGTTCTGAAGGTCACAGTTGGACACGACAGACTGTCATACAATAAAACAGACTCTGCTGTTCTGAAGGTCACAGTTGGACACGACAGACTATCATACAATAAAACAGACTCTGCTGTTCTGAAGGTCACAGTTGGACATGACAGACTGTCATACAATAAAACAGACTAACAGGTATCAGATCTTGGAGTCACACACAGGGACTGACCTTGAAGGACACGATGTCCTGAAACTTGGCTTTTATGTAGTCCAGTTCCACCTTGATGTCTGTGTCCAGTGACTCAATTTTCTGAAATCAAATTCAAAATAAAATAATGTTAAAACAAATGGTGTTGTTGTTGTTTTTTTTAACCAAGATCTTATTTTAAAATAATAGTAAAAATTAATATGACCCACTGATAAAAAAAAGAAGAAGAACGTCAAAGGCCCCATAGCATTTTACAGCCATCGGGGCAGCAATTTCTTATCTGCTGCAAGCAAAGGTATGGTCCAAACCTCTCCGTTTTAGTCTCCCCCAACTGAAATCAGCTTCCCATTCAAAACTTAGGTGGAGTGTGGAAAATCACAGTCAAGTGCCAATGACGCAACATTCAACAGAAACATGGCCTTCAACTCTGCAAACTGGTGAACACCGGATCAGAAGTCCAATGCCAAAACAAATTCTGAGGTGAAAAAAAAAAAAAGAATGGAAAAAGGGGAAAAAAAAGAAGAGAAAAATGAAAACCTGTTAAACGGATATTTTTCTTTCCAAAGTAAACACGTTTTTCTTGGTATTTACCTATCTAGGCTGTACTTTGCATTGCACGTGTTTGAGAGGCATACGTTTGTTTGCTGGAGCAATTCCAAAGTCAAGGAAAGGTCAAAAGCACCAAAACCTCCGTAGTAACCCTCTCGTGGACATTGAACTTACAGATCAAGAGCCAATCTATTGTAATCATTGATAAGTGGAGCTGAGTGACCTATTGGCAAAAATCTATTAAGGTCACACACACACACACACACACACACACACACATACATGCACACACAACACACACGCACACGTTTACACAACACACAGGCATGCACAAATACAACACACATGCACACACACACACAACACACATGCATGCACACACACAACACACATGCACACACACAACACACATGCACACACACACATACAACACACACGCACACATTTACACAACACACATGCACACACACACACACACAACACACATGCACACACACACAAATACACATGCATGCACACACACAACACACATGCACACATTTACACAACACACACACACACACACACACAACACTCACACACACACAACACACACACACACACACACTCACAACACACATGCACACGCACTCACACGACACACACATGCACTCATACACACACAGCTAAAAACTTGACGCTGCACCTTACCTTGTACAGGTGTGTGCGGTATCGCGCTTCCTCCAACAGCAAGACAGAGCTCCTCTTTACACCTGTGGCACACAAACAGACACACAGACACCACACACACACACACACACACACGCACACACAAGTATTTTGTTGATCAGTTTTTCATCCTTTCACTAAAAGTGATATTGGATGACACACCCCAATCAATCCCCACATGCACACAACACACACAAATCATGCACCAACTTGCATCCACACACACATGCATGCATCCCCCACTCACCCCACCATCACCCACACCCACACCCATACATACACGCATGCACACACACACACACACACACACACACATAAACACCCATCCCCACAACAAAGATCTTTACCACTGAACAAACAAGAAAAACAAAACAGCATGACACGAAGCATTAACTTGACAAGGTAGCAATCAGACAGACAGACAACAGACAGACAGACGGACACATGGACAGACAGACAGACCGTTGCTCTTGGCGAAGAAGCGGTTGGGATCGGAAGCGTTGCGTTCAAACTGCTCCAGCCTGACCAGCAGCGTCTCCCGCCGCAGGATCAGCTCTGTGGCCTGCTCCCACCTCTCCACCGCCTGCACACACACACACACACACAGTGGGGGTCTGGGGTCAGAGACGGTCAGGGGTCAAAAAGAGATGGGGGTAAGAAAGGGTCATGGGTCAGAGAGGGTCAGGGGTCAGAGAAGGTCAGGGGTCAGAAAGGGTCACGAGTCAGAGAGGGTCAGGGGTCAGAGAGGGTCAGGGGTCAGAAAGGGTCAGGGGTCAGTTACCTCCAGCAGTCTGTTGAAGAAGGCATCACAGCTGTCCTTGATGGCTATAGTTACCTCCAGCAGTCTGTTGAAGAAGGCATCACAGCTGTCCTTGATGGCTATAGTTACCTCCAGCAGTCTGTTGAAGAAGGCATCACAGCTGTCCTTGATGGCTATAGTTACCTCCAGCAGTCTGTTGAAGAAGGCATCACAGCTGTACTTGATGGCTATAGTTACCTCCAGCAGTCTGTTGAAGAAGGCATCACAGCTGTACTTGATGGCTATAGTTACCTCCAGCAGTCTGTTGAAGAAGGCATCACAGCTGTCCTTGATGGCTATAGTTACCTCCAGCAGTCTGTTGAAGAAGGCATCACAGCTGTACTTGATGGCTATAGTTACCTCCAGCAGTCTGTTGAAGAAGGCATCACAGCTGTACTTGATGGCTATAGTTACCTCCAGTAGTCTGTTGAAGAAGGCATCACAGCTGTACTTGATGGCTATAGTTACCTCCAGTAGTCTCTTGAAGAAGGCATCACAGCTGTCCTTGATGGCTATAGTTACCTCCAGTAGTCTCTTGAAGAAGGCATCACAGCTGTACTTGATGGCTATAGTTACCTCCAGCAGTCTGTTGAAGAAGGCATCACAGCTGTCCTTGATGGCTATAGTTACCTCCAGCAGTCTGTTGAAGAAGGCATCACAGCTGTCCTTGATGGCTATAGTTACCTCCAGCAGTCTGTTGAAGAAGGCATCACAGCTGTACTTGATGGCCATGTCCAGGCGCTGAGCGTCCGGCATCTGCAGCGAGGACCACACAGCTTCCAGCCTCTCCTGGGGCTGTCGCTCTCCACTCCCCTCCTCCTCCTCCTCCTCCCCCGTCTGCAGCGAGTTCAGGTGGAAAGGAATTTATGACAGAAAAATATAAATATATACTGGTCAATTGCGCACTACAATCATAATTTTGTTGATCAAATTCAAACGTGATAATCACTGTAAATGGTAAATGGAATTCCAGATCAGTTGCCCACTACAATCAATTTTGTTGATCAAATTTAAATGTGCTAATCACTGTAAATGGTAAATGAAATTCCAAGAGAATACCCTAATAAATCATTGTAAAAAAATCTGACATGAATACCGTTGGTGATGAATTTCATTTTTTTTAATAGTGTGTCAATATTTTTCCGATATCTGTAAAAGATAGTTGCCTCATAGATATGTATGTCCAAGGTCTGTTGTTGTTTACTTTTTGTTGTTGTTGTTGTTGTTTTGTTGTTATTTTTGTAAACTATTTTCAGAAAGTAAACACATCCTCTTCAGACTTAGTAAATCAATTTAGAATTGCAATATTGCATAGGATACTTTCATGCAGAAGAAGGAAGGATAACCCTTATTTTACCCTACTTGATGCAAGTGTTGATATAATTCTAGTCGTGTTCTTGATAACATTGTTTTCTGAAATCCTCCAAGCACCAACAGGTGCAAAAGGTTAATCAAATCTTGAAATCTTGACCAAAGTCCATATTCTCATTTTGTACATTGTTCTCTGCATGCAAACAGGTTCTGTTCAGACTTAGTAAGTAAATTCATGAAACTTGCAATGCTGCATGGAAGACTTTCATGCAAATGAAAGAATGTTAACCCTTATTTTACCTTAATTGAAGCAAAACATTGTAAATAACCTAGTTGTGTTCTTAAAAGTGTTGTTTTCTGAAATCCCAAATGTCCCAAAAGTGGCCAAAAGCTGATCAAATCTTGAACCATGAGAACGTGTATGCATGTTGTTTTTTTGTGTGTGTTTTCTTTTAAACATACTTTCATTTCTTTCTTTTTTCGTGGCCTCAGTTGCATGCAAGTCCATGGAGCACATCATTATCTTTGTTTTCTTTTCTTTCTTTCCTTTTTTTTCTGTGCATGTACATGTGTGTACATGCACCAGTCTGCCAACATGTAATGTAAGTGTGTATGCATGGAATACACATACACAGACAGCACTTACTTAAACTCACAAAAATAAACAATGAAACATCTGGTGAGG
Organism: Babylonia areolata; assembly: GCF_041734735.1. NCBI lineage: Eukaryota > Metazoa > Mollusca > Gastropoda > Neogastropoda > Buccinidae > Babylonia > Babylonia areolata. The sequence goes on along the minus strand of NC_134880.1, from coordinate 16,207,705 downwards.
AGGACAATGACAATAACAAGAAGTCACCCTGTGAATGTCTGTCACCCTGTCCACGTGTCATTTGTTCAGCTGTCGAAGCAGTTTGTATTGAACATTGTCAAAGGACTGTGGAGGGAAGGTGGCAGAATGGTTAAAGCACGCTTCTGCCAATACTGTGTCCATGAGGGTCTCTCGCCCTTTCTCTAAAGTTTGACTGGAAAAATCAATCTGAGCGTCTAGTCATTCGGAAGAGACGATAAACTGAGGTCCAATATGCAGCATTCAATTGGCGCACTGAAGAACGAACCCATGGCTACAAAAGAGTTGTCCTCTCGCAAAATTCTGTGGAAGAAATCCCCTCTGTTAGAGACACAAATATGTAGGCATGCACTCAAGGCCTGACTAAGCGTGTTGAGTTGTGCTGCCAGTCATCCATCTGTCTAGCAGATGTTGTGTAGCATATATGGATTTGTCGGAATGTATTGATGCCTCCTTCAGGGAAACTGAAACTGAAACCAAAGAACAATATTTCTGATGTCAGTTTTTTGGGGGGATTTTTTGTGTGCTTTTTTCTTACTGTTGTTTTTTTCACAAGTGCCAAGTGCATGCTGAATATGGAAGCTCAGTGTTGGGGTGTTGCAGTCTATCCAGGCTGACAGGAAAGCAAGCACCGTGGCACAACAAAACAGCCTGTGACAGCACACACTGACTGACTGACGGGTACTACAGCCGAGTGGTTAAAGTGTTAGACTTTTCAATGTGCGTGTCCCGGCTTAAAATCCCGGTCACAGCACCTGGTAGATCATGGGAGGAAATTCTTCTGATCTCCGGGCTTAACAGATGTGCAGACTGCTTGTGCCTGAACCCCTTTCATGTGTATACGCATGCAGAGGATCAAATAGGCGCTTTAAAGATCCCATAATCTATGACAGTGTTCGGTGAGTTATGGAAACAAGAACATACCCAGCATTCACCCCCTGGAAAACAGAGCATGACTGCCGACATGGTAGTCATACACGTAAACGCCCGCTCATGTATGTGAGTGACGGTGTGAGTCGCAGCCCACAAAGGAAGAAGAAGAAGAAGCAACACACACTGTCCTTACCTCACTGGCTGTGGCGAATTCCGAGAGGCCTGGGGTGGTGGCTTTGGACAGCCTGGACAGGGTCCTGAAGAAAATGGGAGGTGTTGGTTTGTGTTGTTGTTGTTTTTTTCTCACAAGAAACATTCACATACACTTCATACAAATAAGTCATATCTATGGCACATGAATTTTTTGTTTGTTTGTAATAAATCAAAGGTGAAACAAATCAAAAGAAAGAAAAGAAAAAGAAAAAAAAAACATAAGAAAAGGAAATCACACAAACACACTTTCACAGACATAGAAAAAGAAGAAAAGGAGAGAGGAAAAGACAAAAAGGGGTTTGGGGTATACAACAACAACAACAAAAAAAAAGACAACAACAAAAAAAGACACAGTCAATCAGACTGACAGAAACAAGGAAAGAGAACAAACTATTATCTCTTTCCACTTTTGACATCAACTTTTTTTTTCATAGATTTTAACAAAACATTATTCACAGGCAGAAGACAATGGGTATCATTTGTTTACATGTATCATCACCATCATCATCTTCTTTTGCATTCTGTCATGTAAGTATACAAACACCTGCTTGTCCCCTGCTCTCCAGAAAACATATTTTGATTTCTGTCCAACTGCAAATTTTGGTTTTGTTGATTTCCATAAATCTAACATAATCATATCACTTAATGATAGAGACATACATACATGCACACACACACACGCTCTCTCTCTCTCTCTCTCTCTCTCACACACACACACACATGCAGCTGGACAAATTCACACTATGTGTGCGTGCAAGTGCATGCATGCATGCGCATATGCATGTGCAGGTATTTGTGTCTGCCTGTGTGCATGTTTGAGTATGAATGTACTTGAATGTGCACACACTAAACATTATCAGCATGGAGCACGGCCGCTAACTCTCAAAGATAATGATCAATCAAAACTAGTACGTAGGAGCTGAAAATGAATGAATATGGAATGTAGTATCAGTCCCCTCACTTTCTGTTCTTTCAGATATAAAAAAACAAATAAGAAAAAAAAGGGTGAGACAATTCATCAGGGGCATCAAGCAATTCAGTGGGCAGACAGGGGCATCAAGCAATTCAGTGGGCAGACAGGGGCATCAAGCAATTCAGTGGGCAGACAGGGGCATCAAGCAATTCAGTGGGCAGACAGGGGCATCAAGCAATTCAGTGGGCAGACAGGGGCATCAAGCAATTCAGTGGGCAGACAGGGGCATCAAGCAATTCAGTGGGGAGACAGGGGCATCAAGCAATTCAGTGGGCAGACAGGGGCATCAAGCAATTCAGTGGGGAGACAGGGGCATCAAGCAATTCAGTGGGGAGACAGGGGCATCAAGCAATTCAGTGGAGAGACAGGGCATCAAGCAATTCAATGGGGAGACAGGGGCATCAAGCAATTCAGTGAGCAGATTTGGGATCAAGCAATTCAGTGGGGAGACAGGGGCATCAAGCAATTCAGTGGGGAGACAGGGGCATCAAGCAATTCAGTGGGGAGACAGGGGCATCAAGCAATTCAGTGGGCAGACAGGGGCATCAAGCAATTCAGTGGGGAGACAGGGGCATCAAGCAATTCAGTGGGCAGACAGGGGCATCAAGCAATTCACAGTGGGCAGACAGGGGCATCAAGCAATTCACAGTGGGCAGACAGGGGCATCAAGCAATTCACAGTGGGCAGACAGGGGCATCAAGCAATTCACAGTGGGGAGACAGGGGCATCAAGCAATTCAGTGGGGAGACAGGGGCATCAAGCAATTCAGTGGGCAGACAGGGGGATCAAGCAATTCACAGTGGGGAGACAGGGGGATCAAGCAATTCAGTGGGGAGACAGGGGCATCAAGCAATTCAGTGGGCAGACAGGGGGATCAAGCAATTCAGTGGGGAGACAGGGCATCAAGCAATTCACAGTGGGGAGACAGGGGCATCAAGCAATTCACAGTGGGGAGACAGGGGGATCAAGCAATTCAGTGGGGAGACAGGGGATCAAGCAATTCAGTGGGCAGACAGGGGCATCAAGCAATTCAGTGGGCAGACAGACACAATGGAGGGAGAGAGACAGAAAATGAGAAGAGGAGGAAATGAGAGAAAATAAGAAGAGAAAGAGCAGGGAAAAACATCAAAGGGTAAGATATTGGGGGTGGCCCCTTACAAATCCCAGCACTGCATAAACAATAAACAAGACAAGAACCATGTCATGCATTAGAAACTTTCTATGCTACGGTCAAAGGTTTGGTGACTGAATCAATTCTTTTTTTTTTTTTTGTTTTTTCTCAAACACAAATATATCAAGTCAAAAACTACTGTTTGTTTGTTTTCAAAGCATATTCGAACTTAAGCAAGTGAATATGATTGCTTACCACCTTATACCTTTGAACTGAATAAGTTGAAAAACAAAGAAAACATGAAAGAAAGCCTCCCAACACAAAAGAAAGATAAAGAAAAAGAAATCTTGAAAGCAAGGCTGTGAACAAAACTCTACACAGAAACAAACAAGAGCACAAAAGAGAACAACCATACCATACACGCTGGCTGTTGTTCTTGTCTCCATTATTTTTTACTTGGTGACGTCTACAAAAAAAGAGAGTTTCTTTATAAACTTCCTGTTTGGCTGGTACACTTACCCATACATGCCTACTTAATCTCAGAGAAAGACAAAAGTTTACAGTTGGGCCAACAGCAAAGTGGGACCTATATGATGGTTTCTACATTGCAATGGGAAGTATTGTACAGCTCACTTTTTGTGAAGGACTATGACTCTCAAACTAGGAGGCAACATTGCACTGGCTCTTAGTGCTGCAGCCTTGGCAGCTTAGTGCTGCAGCCTTGGGAGCTAATTGGCCTTTGGGGACCATCCCAGCGCCGACCGTCCTAAAGCCCCCCTTGGCAGAGAGAGCGGGTATGTAACTTGGGCAAGACAGTGTCTCCACTATAATCAAATTCCAGCCCTGATAGTTGGGACAGTTGAAATCCATACAAATACAACGCTGTGTAGGTGTGTACATGTACGTGAGGTTCACTCTCCATCTTCTTTGTCCATCTCACACCTTTGTTTGTGACAGCCAGCCATCTTTTTAGTTCAGTGTACTTTCTATTCTTCTTCTTGTTCGTCTCTTCACAGAGCCAGTCCGGCCCCCCTGATAAATGAAGTCGTCCTCTCCAAGTCCTGTCTGAAGCCATGGAGCTTGGTGTGCAGTAGGGATGGTGTCGGCCACACAGTGCCTCCAAGCCCCTTCAGGAGGAGTCAGGTCTGAAGAATGTGTTCTGGTGCTTGGTCTCTGAGACCGCAGGTGTGTGGGAGATGGTGCCAGCTTCAACTTCCTGAACAAGTGGGCATTGAGACAGCAATGGCCAGCTTGTCATCTCATGATCACCACCTGCTGCCAGTGTTCAAGAAGGTGATATGCATCCCTCATGGTCTTCTTCTCAGTGAAGATAATGCTGTTTCTGGTTGACTTCCTCTTTCTCAAAGTTTGGTGATCTGATCTGCTGCTTTGTTGCCTGGGATTCCACAATGGGCTGACACCCGTTGCTGCACTACTCATCTTCTTTTGGCAACTTCTTGGAGTCTTTTCATGAGGCAAGGTAGTTTGTCTCCTGTAAGGGCCTCCAGAACAGAAGGCACATCAGAGAGGAATACAACTAGGGGACAGTTGCTCTTTGAGTCCAGAGCGTTTTCTCTTAACTTTGACACTTCCATAGCCACCTTTGGAATCATGCACAATGTTTGAGTTATAACTTCCCTTCTGTCATCAGGTTTGTCCACCCCTGCTAAAGGGCGTCCCCGGTTTTCTTTTTTTATTTTATATTGTTGTTGTTTTGTTGTTGTTTTTCATTAAAAAAACAAACAAACAAAAACACGATCCATGGCTGTACATCATTCTGAACAGTTATCAATATATTTTTCCATAACAAAGATGACAAAGATGGCTATCTTGGTAAGCAAGCATGTCTCCCCACCTCCATCCTTAACAGTCCCTTGGACGATTGTTTACACAAGGACTCTGGACCTTGTTATATGGCCACTGCAAGGTAGTTTTCTTACACTATTGTGTACACACCTACACACACTACTCTGAACACATAACATGACAATCAGAAACAGGTTATGCCCCAGTTACATGCAGTCACACAAGCTACACACACCGCCCTGAACACGTAACATGACAATCAGAAACAGGTTATGCCCCAGTTACATGCAGTCACACAAGCTACACACACCGCCCTGAACATGTAACATGACAATCAGAAACAGGTTATGCCCCAGTTACTTGCAGTCACACAAGCTAATCAGAAACAGGTTATGCCCAAGTTACTTGCAGTCACCCACTGCCCTGATCACGTGCTGGGTGGCTGGCCCTGTGTGACTCACCCTCTCTGTGTGGTCAGCGGTCCCCTGGTCTGCCGCGCCAGGCTGGCTCTCTCCTGCAGCGTCTTGGCTGACAGGCGGCCAGTGTCCTGGGCCTTCGTGCTGACCTCTGTCTCCTCCACCTCCTCTGCAACACCAAGAAACCACAACACAGTGTGAATGATTCATCATGTACACCAGGGGGAGAGAAACCACAGCACACAGTGTGAATGATTCATCAATGTACATCAGGGGGAGAGAAACCACAGCACAGTGTGAATGATTCATCATGTACATCAGGGGGAGAGAAACCACAACACAGTGTGAATGATTCATCATGTACACCAGGGGGAGAGAAACCACAACACACAGTGTGAATGATTCATCATGTACACCAGGGGGAGAGAAACCACAACACACAGTGTGAATGATTCATCATGTACACCAGGGGGAGAGAAACCACAACACACAGTGTGAAGAAATCAACATGTACACCATGAAGAGACAAACATTTGTATTTGTATTTGCTTTGTATTTCTTTTTATCACAACAGATTTCTCTCTGTGAATTTCGGGCTGCTCTCCCCAGGGAGAGCGCGTCACTACACTACAGTGCCACCCATTTTTGTGTATTTTTTCCTGCATGCAGTTTTATTTGTTTTTCCTATTGAAGTGGATTTTTCTACAGAATTTTGCCAGGAACAACCCTTTTGTTGCTGTGGGTTCTTTTACGTGCGCTAAGTGCATGCTGCACACAGGACCTTGGTTTATCGTCTCATCCGAATGACCAGCGTCCAGACCACCACTCAAGGTCCAGTGGAGGGGAAGAAAATATCAGCGGCTGAGCCATGATTCAAACCAGTGCACTCAGACTGGAAGCGTCTCTTGCGGACGCGTTACCTTTAGGCCATCACTCCACTCCAACATAACATAATAAAAAAAAAATTTTTAAATCATAAAAAAATTGTTGTGTAGACCAGGAAGACCGAAAACTCAACACAGCTGTAAGAAATCCGATGTTCACCAGGAAGAGAGAAAACCAAAATAGTGTGGTGAAATTATCAAAGTGTTTAGTGAGTCAGGTTTTTTTAAAAAACAAACAAACTATATTCAAGACTCAGGACTCAAGACTGGTTTACTGTCTATGCCACAGGTCCAGAAATTCACTTTTTGACAGTCTTCTCAATTTGCAAGTGTAGTTTTGTTTTGGTTTTCAGCTGTGGGACTTGATGTGCAGGTGTAGTGTACAAGCTATGCCAACTTGTAAGTGTGTTATTTGTGCATGTGCTAATTGTAAATGTGAAGAAAATAGTTTCATTAATGCGGACATGAAAAACCCCAATAATGTAAAAAAAAATTTTTTAAATTAAAAAAAAAAGCGCACGTAAAAGAACCCACAGCAACAAAAGGGTTGTTCTTGGCAAAATTCTGTAGAAAAATCCATTTTGATACAAAAAACAAATAAAACTGCAAAAAAAATAAAAAAATAAAAAAATAAAATAAAAATGGGTGGTGCTCTCTCTGGGGAGAGCAGCCTGAATTTTACACAAAGAAATATGTTGTGAAAAAAAAAAGAAAAAAAGAAATACAAATACAAATACAAAACTAGGGGGGTTGTTTCTTTGTTTGTTCAGAAGACATGGGGACAACATTCCCAACATTGTTGACATTCAGGTTTTCAATCCATTTCAATTCCATTCAAAACATTTCATTGTATGCTCCAACCAATTAAAACAGAATTTTTTGTGTGTGCTTATTTAGGCTCATTCAAATGCACATCAACAGATAAATAAGTGATGTAAAAACAAATAAATAACCAGCACACTCTTCCCTAATCACTACTCCCACACCGATCAGGTAAAAGAAAAATACTGAGAAAAGAAAAAACAAGAGAGGCAAGGCCTTCAAGACTCACTGGTGATAAATTAAGTCCCCTAGTATTAATTACTGAGTAATTTCCCTTTTTTACTATCTGCACCAAAACGTTTGCAAAATAAATAAAAATTCCATGCTTAGCAAAAGAAGTTCCTGTTTGAACAAAAAAATGATAATAATGACTCCTCTTGTTGTTGTGTCAGAATAAGAGGTCAAAGTGCCAAGTTTAGAGAATACAAAAAATATAAATATAACAGTAAATGCAGTTTGCATACAATTATGCTTCTTTTTAAAAAAAATTTTGTGCCCATCCCAGAGGTGCAATATTGTTTTAAACAAGATGACTGGAAAGAACTGAATTTTTCCTATTTTTATGCCAAATTTGGTGTCAACTGACAAGATGAGAAAATGTCAATGTTAAAGTTTACCACGGACACACAGACACACTGACACACACACACACACACACACACACAACCGAACACCGGGTTAAAACATAGACTCACTTTGTTTACACAAGTGAGTCAAAAATAGCATTCTAAGACATACATGAAATTAAAAAAAATAAAACAAAGAATAACCCAAACAACCTACCTTGATTACTATGTAAACACACCATCAGGTAAATTTGAGGTAAGGACAAAAAATAAGACTTTCTAAGAATCAGGTGAAATTTAAAAAAAAATTAAAAAGAACAACTGGTACACCCCTTCCAACAGACGTTGAGGGAAATGCAAAATAAATCTATGACAGCTGCAATCATATTATTTTGTGTCGTATATTGTAATTAATAGAAGAATGTTTAAACGAAAAAAGAAAGAAAGAAAAAAAAAGAAAATGGCAAAAAATAGGATGGAGCCCCCCAGCATAAAAAAAAAAAAAAAAAAGAAGCAAAATAGGAGTGTGAGAAAAAATAATAGTAGGTTGGAGGTTCCCCCCTACCACCCCCCCAAAAAAAAAGAATCTCAGCACTTTCCCCCTCCTTCCACACTCTCACCCCTATTGACACTTCATGAAAAGCCATAACATTTACCATTCAGATGAACTTTTGGGGGGTGAGGGGGGGTGGGGGGGAGGGAGATCCAAACCTTTATCCCACCCGCTCGAGACTCGTCACTGTCGTGAGCTCTGAGGAAGAAATCCAGACTACAACCTCCCCCTCCTCCTCCTCCTTCTCCACTTCCCTGGAACACGACCCTCCCTCCCTCCCTCCCAGCTAAAGAGAGTCCCCACCCACCTCGCAGGGAGGGGTCCTTGCCCAGACCCCCCATCAGCACACAGTTGGCGTTCCACACGCCCTCCTTGTACTCCTTCTTCACCGCGCGCAGCTCTTCCAGCTTGCGCTCACGTTCCCTGCCATGCCGGGGAAGAACACCGCTATGTTACTGACTGGGTGGACGTCACAACTCTTGTGTGTGTGTGTGCCTGTCATGCCATGTCATGGTGCGCGTGTACGAGCGCACACACACACACACACTCGCCACATATACACATACACGCGTGTGCATACATGCATGCATACTTACACACCGAAACGCATGGATATGTATACATACAAACACATACACACACAGGCATACATACAAACACATCAAACAAATATGCAACCACACATGCACACACACATACATACACATATATACACACACATCTAACCACGCAATCACACACACACACACACACAAACACACACACAAGCACACACATATACTGGGCATTTGCAAGCATGCACACACACACACACACACACACACACACACACACACAAACACACATCTTATAAACACTTATAATGAACAGACATTAAACTGAAGATCTCACACACACGCACACACACACACATGCACACATACACACAAGTACACACATACTGATGCACACCAAACACAAAGTTTTAATCAGAAAGCACCTTTCAGAATCAAAAAGGCAATTTAACAGTCTTGAGTTTCACACTCTACAAAGTGTGTCTCAGGAACTAAGGCATGATGATAGCAGCCTTCATCAATTAAAATGCATCTAATTCTGATTGCAGCAAGCAGGTTTATGATAGAAAAAGGTTAGCATTGCTTATGATATGTAAGTTTAGTATCAGTGTGCATCTAATTCTCAGTATAGCAAGCATATTCTGGTTGTGCTAGCAAACTATTTCTGTTTTGATTAGCAAACTATTTCTGTTTTGATAGTTTTATTTGTGAGTGAAGCCTCCATCTACATGTTCACTTTGGACCTTTTTTGAGAAGCAGTCAGTAAGAGATTGCGCAATATTTTACCTTGAATGGTGATAAATGTTAGTGTAGGCAAACAATGTATGAAAGACATATTTGTGTGCATAAACATATATGTGTATTTGATTGTGCATGGACATGTACATGTACATGTACATGTGTGTGTGTGTGTGTGTGTGTGTGTGTGTGTGTGTGTGTGTGTGTGTGTGTGTGTGTGTGTGTACATGTTCATGTCAGCATTTACTGAGAAGTAAATTGTGTTTGGTTATAAAGCTGTGGCAATTTCCCTACCTATGTATATATCCATAAGCAGAACCACTAATAAATGTCAATATGCCATCACCTTAACTATGCAAACATGTAAAAATTTGTGATCACGTTTTTTCGTTGTTGTTTGTTTGTGTGTGTGTGTGTGTGTGTGTGTGTGTGTGTGTGTGTGTGTGTGTGTGTGTGTGTGTGTGTGTGTGTGTGTGTGTGTGTGTGTTTGTAACGAAGTGCATATTTAATACAGTGACAAAAAAAAAAGAAAAGAAAAGTAAAATATGCATTTTGTATGCCTATGTTCTTCTTCTGCATACGTCTTTGTCTTCTTACACTTTTTTTCCCCTGCTAGGCATTAAGTTAATGTAATGTATTGTATTCATACTTTTTAGTTATATTATTTCGTTATATTAAGACCTGTGCAATGTAAACAAAAATGCAATAAAAAACAACAACAAAAAAACCAAAAAAAACATGTAAAAATGTGATGAAATAAAACCATATGTATGCAAAAACAAACACACAGAAATTAACACTAAAGAATAATAATGTGCGCAATGATGTGGATACATATACCTGCAATACGTATTCAAATACACACAAACCTGCATGCAAACACACACACACACACACACACACAAACACCTCCAGACACACACACACACACACACACACACTCAAACACACACTCACACACCTCCACACACACACGCACACTACACTTCACAATCAAAATTATCATGAACGTCAGCTTCAAGCAAAGCTAGCTTTTATCAATTAATCATCTACAACTCTGTCTCTCTCTCTCCCTTCTCACACACACACTCTCTCTCTCCCTCTCTCACACACACACTCTCTCTCTGTGTCTCAGACACAGAACCACACCATGACCAGCTACAGAGAGGATATCAGAAGCAGTGACCCATGAGCAAAGCACTGGCTGTAAGTCCCACTGTCCTCTCTCGCCTGCAGGAAACTGACTGCATCGGTTTAACAGTGACCCACCCGTGATTCAGTTTATATTGGATGTTGTTTATAATGCTGCCACTGTGTTATATGTTCACTGTGTGCATGAGCAGTTTTCCAAGCACACCAAAGTTTTCAGCTTGTTGATGCTCTAACTGTTCGCAGTGTCTTCACTTGCTCCTGAGAATAAAAAAAACAGGAGGAGTTTGTATTATACTCCATGTTTGGTGTTTACATATACTTACCATGTCAAACTGATGCAAACTAGGCCTATGATTTGCTCTGTTTGGCCAAATTTCGAGCGGCTAACAGTGAAAAGACGCCCCTCTTAGTCTGGCCCGCTCTTAGCCAATCAAACGCCTCTAACAGCTATAAGCGTTCAGCAGCATCACTTTCCCTCTGTGTACAGCCACACAAAGACTATATTCCACGACACAACTCCTGACGTCCACTGCTTTAGTGGTGGTGACCTAATTATTGAAAAAAAAAAAAAAAAAAAAAAAAAATTGGAGGATGGAAACTTAACCCCTTGACAGCTGAACCTGAATGCAGTGAAGCCAGTACAGCATGATTCTTCTTCTTCCTTCATGGGCTGCAGGGCTTTCACTTATTATATGACTGTTTTTACTCCCACCATCTAATCACTCAAAGTGAAAGGATGTTAAAATAAAGAAAGAACCCTCACCATGTAGGCTTTTTTTTTTTTTTTTTTTTTTTTTGAAGGGTGGGGGGTTGCATGCTGGGTGTGTTCTTGTTTCCGTAACCTACCGAATGCTGACATGAATTATGGGACAGATCTTTGACGTGCATTTTTGATCTTCTGCATGCCCATACACATGAAGGGGGTTCAGGCTCTAGCAGGTCTGCACATATGTTGACCTGGGAATCAGAAAAGTCTCCACCCTTTACCCACCAGGCAACGTGACCGGGATTCCAACCTGGGACCCTAAGATTGAAAGCCCAACGCTTTAACCATTTGGCTGCTGTGCCTGTCTGGCATGAATGTGAAGTGCAAGGACGACTCCTTTAAAGTGGTGCGACTGATTTTGCTGAACAAAAGTAATGCATCCCCCCCTCCCCCCACCCCCCAGAGGAAGAAGTCCCAACGATGACTGACACCCTGACCTGTGACCTCTATCTCATCTCAAGCCACAGCCCTTCACTGACCTGAGCGTACTCCACAGCGCAAGACATGGGGGTTAACTTCAGAGGCAGAACAGCACTAAAGTGTTGGCTTGGAGAACCAGACTGACATGGGCAAGAAGTTTCAAAACTTACAGCCAGTGCTCTGCTGCTGAGTGGTGGCCTACGCACATACACGCCCCTCGATCCCTGCCTGTGACTGACGCCACGCAAGCGGTGGGCGATGATCTATGCAGTCATGGAGCTGGCCACGGACTACTCTATTCTTCCTGGCCCACACCCACACAACCCCCCTACGCAGGGTAACCATGCATACGTAACAATGACAAACATTCCTACCTCTGCTTCCTGCTACCGACTGGTCTGAAGAAGAAATGGAGAGAACAATATAATTCTTTTTTTTTTTCTTTTCTTCTTTTTTTTTTTACTTTTTCGCTTTGGTGTCCAAAATTTGGGACACTTTGTTTTTCTGTTTCAATGATGATGATGAAATTTGAAGCTACTTTATTAAGGGATGGGGGTTTGGCAGGATGGTGGTTGCGGGAGGGGAGAGTATCATTTGTAATACATCGGTCAGCGACAGTGCTCGTTATACTGTCCATGGACAACAACAATAATCACTCCACTTCAAAACGAACGAGAGACTGAAAATTACGGATCCAGTTTTCCTTTTCTGAGCTGATGTGTCAGCAAAGTTATCTTCATGTTGTTTAATGTGCTGTCTGATAGTTTGCAACACTTGTTCACTGATGAATCAACTCTCTCCATGTTGTTACTCTGGACTGGTTTATTGTCTGTACCAAGGTACAGAAATTCACTGTTCAACACGTGTAAACACCGGAATAAAATGTATACAAACAAAAACTGAGTAAGTTATGAGAAAGTAAGAAAGTATGCACACTAAAATATGATCTCACACACACACACACACACACACACACACACACACACACTCTCACACACAGACACACACACACAAACACAAACACACACACACACACACACACACACACACACTACCCTCCTCCACCTATCTCTGACCCACAGACTCTTCTGTTCCCCCATCCTCCTTTCCCCCTCCACACACACTGCACAAGCTTCACATCCCAATCATTAAAAAGTTCTTAAAACAGTGCTCAATACTCACACAATACACACATCAACACTCCCAAGCCCCCACTCCACCCACCAACACATAGGCCCACAATAACTCCACACACACACACACACACACACAGGCCCACAATAACTCCACACAAACACACACACACCCATCCACCCCCACCCCCCGCCCCCAGACACACCCACACCCACACACACTTGCACCTGTACCAACAAGGTGTGTGGGTCACCTGTGCGTACCTGAGCTCCTGCAGGTGTTTGCTGGACATGGTGCGGCGAGACACACGTCCCCTCATGGGCCCTGCGTCCTCATCGTCCGACTCCCCCTCCTCTGAGTCGTAGAAGTGGAACACCACCCCCATGTAATCTGTCTCCTGCGGACAATTTTTTGTGCGTGTCGTTGCTGTCTTGTTACTGTGTTGTGCTGTTGTTACTGTGTTGTGCTGTTGTTACTGTGTTGTGCTGTTGTTACTGTGTTGTGCTGTTGTTACTGTGTTGTGTTGTTGTTACTGTGTTGTGTTGTGTGGTGCTGTGTTGTTCTTGTGTTGTGCTGTTGTTAGTGCGGTGTGTTGTGTGGTGGTGTGTTGTTCTTGTGTTGTGCTGTTGTTAGTGCGGTGTGTTGTGTGGTGGTGTGTTGTTATTGTGTTGTGTTGTTGTTACTGTGTTGTGCTGTTGTTACTGTGTTGTGCTGTTGTTACTGTGTTGTGTTGTGTGGTGCTGTGTTGTTCTTGTGTTGTGCTGTTGTTAGTGTGGTGTGTTGTGTGGTGCTGTGTTGTTCTTGTGTTGTGCTGTTGTTAGTGTGGTGTGTTGTGTGGTGCTGTGTTGTTCTTGTGTTGTGCTGTTGTTAGTGTGGTGTGCTGTGTGGTGTTGTGTTGTTCTTGTGTTGTTCCTGTGTTGTGCTGTTACTGTGTTGTGCTGTTGTTAGTGTGGTGTGCTGTGTGGTGTTGTGTTGTTCTTGTGTTGTTCCTGTGTTGTGCTGCACTGTAAAGTTATTGTGTTGCGTATCACCCCACAGTGCACATCTTCCTTTCCCCTCTTCCCCATATACCCCCATCACACACACACACACACCTCCCCCTCCCTCACACACACACACACACACACACACACACACACACACACACACACACACACACCCCACAAACAAACACACACACACACACACACACCACAAACACACACACACACACACACACACACACAGAGTCACCCACCAGAGTGGACAGATACTTCATGTAGTCATCACTGGTGACAGTGGACTTCCACCACTGCAGCCAGGAGGCGTAGGTGCGTGACATCTTGTCGGCCACGAAGGAGGGCATGTTGGCCGTGGTGGTCATTATCTGGGACATCTTGGTGGGGTTGTGCATCACTTCGTGGACCTTGTCCATGTTGGGCGTCTGCGACAGCCACCATTGTCATTATTGTGGTGTTGTCACCATCTTCATCAGTGTGGTGTTGCCACCACTGTCATCAGTGTGGTGTTGTCACCATTGTCATCAGTGTTGTGTTGTCACCACTGTCATCATTGTTGTGTTGTCATCATTATGATTATTGCTGTGTTGCCACCATCGTCATCACTGTGGTGTTGTCACCATCGTCATCATTGTTGTGTTGTCATCATTATGATTATTGCTGTGTTGTCACCATCGTCATCATTGTTGTGTTGTCACCATCGTCATCATTGTTGTGTTGTCATTATGATTATTGCTGTGTTGTCACCATCGTCATCACTGTGGTGTTGTCACCATCATCATCATTGTTGTGTTGTCATCATTATGATTATTGCTGTGTTGTCACCATCGTCATCATTGTTGTGTTGTCACCATCGTCATCATTGTTGTGTTGTCATTATGATTATTGCTGTGTTGTCACCATCGGCATCATTGTTGTGTTGTCACCATTGTCATCAGTCTTGTGTTGTCATCATTATGATTATTGTTGTGTTGTCACCATCGTCATCATTGTGGTGTTGTCACCATCGTCATCAGTGTTGTGTTGTCATCATTATGATTATTGTTGTGTTGTCACCATCGTCATCATTGTGGTGTTGTCACCGTTGTCATCAGTGTTGTGTTGTCATTAATGTCATCAGTGTTGTGTTGTCATCATTGTGGTGCTGTCACCATCATCATCATTGTGGTGTTGTCACCATCGTCATCAGTGTTGGGTTGTCATCACTGTCATCAGTGTTGTGTTGTCATCATTGTTGTGCTGTCATCATCGTTGTCATTGTGGGTGTCTGTCACAGCCACCATCGTCATCATTGTGGTGTTGTCACCATCATCATCAGTGTGGTGTTGTCACCACTGTCATCAGTGTTGTGTTGTCATGACTGTCATCAGTGTTGTGTTGTCATCATTGTGGTATTGTCACCATCGTCATCAGTGTTGTGTTGTCATCACTGTCATCAGTGTTGTGTTGTCATTAGTGTGGTGTTGTCACCATCGTCATCAGTGTTGTGTTGTCATGACTGTCATCAGTGTTGTGTTGTCATCATTGTGGTGTTGTCACCATCGACATCATTGTGGTGTTGTCACCATCGTCATCAGTGTTGTGTTGTCATCACTGTCATCAGTGTTGTGTTGGTGTTGTCACCATCGTCATCAGTGTTGTGTTGTCATCACTGTCATCAGTGTTGTGTTGTCATCAGTGTGGTGTTGTCACCATCATCATCAGTGTTGTGTTGTCATCACTGTCATTAGTGTTGTGTTGTCATCATTGTGGTGTTGTCACCATCGTCATCATTATTGTGTTGTCATCATTGTTGTGTTGTCATCATTGTTGTGTTGTCGTCATCGTTGTGCTATCATCATCGTTGTCATTGTGGGTGTCTGTCACAGCCACCATCGTCATCAGTGTTGTGTTGTCACCATCGTCATCAGTGTTGTGTTGTCATTGTTGTGTTGTCACCACTGTGGGCATCTGCCACAGCCACCATTGTCATAAGTGTTGTGTTGTCATCACTGTCATCATTGTTGTGTTGTCATTGTTGTGTTGTCATCATCATTGTGTTGTGACCACCGTCATCACTGTTGTGTTGTGACCACCATCACCACTGTTGTGTCGTGACCACCGTCATCACTGTTGTGTTGTCATCATTGTCATCAGTGTTGAGTTGTCATATATATATAAATGATCGTCATCATTGTTGTGTTGTCACCATCATCAGTATTGTGTTGTCATTGTTGTGTTCACCATGTTCTGTTCAAACACATGCACGCATGAAAAACAAAGCTAAATAATAATAAAATGAAAAAAACAACAAAAAAACAACAACTTGCATTAGCTCATTGTTCACATTCAGCATCCATACATCTACATCACTGACCACATTATCTTTGTAGGGTAATACACTGTCTTCTTGTAAATATTCATAAGCCTCATCCATACATCATTATGATTATCAATATCTTTTTTTTTCTTTTTTTTTTTTTTGGATGTCATGTCATCTTTGAGAATCCACAACTCTTCATATCTTAACAGGATTTTCTTCTTTCTGGTTTTTTGGGTTTTTTTGGGTTTTTTTTAATACTTAAAAAAAAGAAAAAAGTTTCTATACACAAAGGGCATCTATACATCATTATTTATTATATCTTTTTATGATATACAGTGCCTGTTTATCTGTCTGTCCATTTCTAACCTGAACCTCTTCTCAATTATTATTATTTTCTTCTTCTTTTTATTTTATTTTTTTATAATACATCTGTAACGAGCCACACTTTCTGTGTGATATATGAAGTCATCTTCATTCCTGTATGTAAATGACATAAAACAGTGTACTCAGTGAATAAAAAATATGCCATGGACACTTGTCTAGATTTGTAAAATTAAAATTCAAGAAATCTGTCAAAATTGAATACGCTGGGGGAAAAAAAAAAAAAAAAAAAAAATCTGCATGAATCAAATAATGTAAAGCTTACAAAATATCAGACCAAATGCGAGATAAATCTCTAAAAGCCAACAATAACTGGAAGAAAAGTGAAAACAGAAAACACCTATCATGATCTCATGACCTCAATCATCAGCTAGAAAAATATCAGTGGCAGAGACAAACTTAAACGCACCAAGAAGAAATGTCCACACACAAACAAGGCAACTTGAAACTTAAGTCGATGTGTCAGTTCAAAATTGTGCCATCAGTTTTGAAATGTGCTGAGGGTAAAAACAAATTAAAAAAAAAAAAAAAAAGAAAGAAAACAATTTTGGAAAAAGATAAAAATTTAAAAAAAATCAAAAAAAATCTCTGATCCTTTTTCATTAACTACCAACCAAATACACAGATTCTCAACAACAACAAAAGAAAACGAAACAAAAAAAAGAAAAAAAGACTGAAAAAAGACAATCAGCAAGAGAGAAGACATGTAGTGACACAGAAGAGGGGAAAAGTATCAAAGCACTAGCTTCTTTTTGATCTGCCTTCATGCTCAGCACCTCAACCAAACCTTATATTCAAGAAGAAAAAAGCATGTCACACAAACACACACACACACACACACACGCACACACACATTTTGATTTGCTTTCATGCTCAGCACCTCAACCAGACCAAATATTCAAGAAGAAAAAAGCATGTCTCACACACACACACATTTTGATCTGCCTTCATGCTCAGCACCTCAACCAAACCTTATATTCAAGAAGAAAAAAGCATCTCTCTCTCTCTCTCTCTCTCTCTCTCTCTCACACACACACACACACACACACACACATTTTGATCTGCCTTCATGCTCAGCACCTCAACCAAACCTAATATTCAAGAAGAAAAAAGCATCTCTCTCTCTCTCTCTCTCTCTCTCTCTCTCTCTCTCTCTCTCTCACTCTCTCTCTCTCTCTCTCTCTCTCACACACACACACACACACACACACATTTTGATCTGCCTTCATGCTCAGCACCTCAATCAAACCTAATATTCAAGAAGAAAAAAGCATGTCACACACACACACACACACACACACACACACACACACACAAAACATGCATAAAAGAAGAAACAAAAAAAGAAAAAAAGGCATAAAAATGATCATGGAAATGTGACAGTCATTCACAAAATACCAGGGATGGTTTACATAAGTGATCTTTCCAGCATTAAGTTTGCTCAGTCTACGCTAATTTCATCGACTTATTTGCTCATGCAACCAGGCCTTGGTATCCAAACAAGAAAAGAGTGGGGGACTCGGGGGAGGGAGGAGGGTGTGTGTGTGGGGGGAGGGGGGGGGGGGGGGGGGCGGGTGTAGAGCAGAAGGAGGGAGGAACCCCCCCCCCCCCTGAACCCCCACCCCACCCCCACCCCATCCCCCATTGACAAAACAATAACAATAAAACAAAACCCTTCTTCATCCACTAGCACGACGGGCGCAATAGCCAAATGGTTAAAGCATTGGACTTTCAATCTGAGGGTCCCGGGTTCAAATCATGGTGATGGCGCCTGGTGGGTAAAGGGTGGAGATTTTTACGATCTCCCAGGTCAACATCCGTGCAGACCTGCATAGTGCCTGAACCCCCTTTGTGTGTATACACAAGCAGAAGATCAAATATGCACGTTAAAGATCCTGTAATCCATGTCAGCGTTCGATGGGTTATGGAAACAAGAACATACCCAGCATGCACACCCCTGAAAGTGGAGTATAGCTGCCTACATGGCGGGTTAAAAACAGTCATACATGTAAAATCCCACTTGCGTATATACGAGTGAACGTGGCAGTTGCAGCCCACAAAAACAGAAGAAGATCCACTAGCACAAAACCACAGCACCAAGGCCAGATATCCAATGTACACACCCCAACATGAAAGAGAGAGAGAAAAAAAAAAAAGAAAAAAAAGAAAAAAAGAAACAACAACAACAGTGTTTTTTTTTTCTTTTTCAATCAAAAAACAAAAACAAAAACGAAACAAGATGTTCGAGCCACTTGGCCAAAATCATAGCAGTAACACATAACCTGCAGAGAGGAAACAAACAACAACAATAATATAATATCATAAAATAATATATGTATATAAAAAAAAAAGCCCCTCCACCAATCCAAATAATTATCAGCCCCCAACCAGTCACCCAAAACAACCAAAACACTAGGACAGAGAGCCATTCCAACACAGAAAAAGACCTCATGTTTCACACAGTCTCCTCTGCCTCTCAGTTCCTCCAGCTGTTGGGGGGGAGAAAGAAAAACATCGTAATGGCATTGAGTTTGTGCAAAAGGTCAGGTATCGTAATGTGGCACTGTACTGCCTGGAAGGCTACATATCTACACTTACGTTCTACCAATAATGTTAATTAATGAACTTTGTTTCTTTTCAGACAGCTTATCAAATCGACACTGAACATAATTATTATAATGAAGAAGAGAGGCAAGGCCTTCAAGACTTACTTGTGATACACACTTTATCCAGCCAAAAAAAAAAAAAGAATTTCGAATGTCTTCTGTATTTAGAACTGTAACGTTTCGGGAAAAAAGAAAAAAAGAAAAAGAATATGAAAGTAAATCCAAACAAAACACATTCAATTTGAGACTAAAGACTTACTTTCAGAACTAATGTGTACCTACCAATGATGTTCAAAGATAAATATCTAAAAGTGTTTGTTTCTTTTTTTCTTCATCATATATCCATTACAGTATTTGAGGTGATGATGCCATTTACATCATGTTATTTTTGTATATCTCAATCATTTTAAAAACTCTATAAAGTCCACCGTAAAGGAGCCGTTTCCCTTGCTTCAGGCACCCTGCAAGGTATAGCTGCTTTCTCAGTCCAGATCCGCATGTTTGACAGGCTGACAGAAACTACAACGCTGTCCATTCAATTTCTTTTTCATGTTCATTCTAGTGAATTCAGTGTCCGCTGCAGTAAACACGTCAATGGTGTCATTGGTGTCACTGTGTGTGGTCTGTCCACAATTTGTGTTTCTTGTCTTTTGATTGCAAACAACAAAAACGAGGTCAGTCTGTCTTCAAACCAAACAACAAATTGTGATTTTATTATATTTTTTTATCCTCAACAAAATAAACCATTGATGATCTGGAAATACAGTTTTGATCCGGAACACTTACAACCTATTATTAGTATGAACTGTGAAGATGTTTTCCTCGCTGTGTTTTATCCAAATTTATAGTATTGGCAGACAAAGTATTTCCTGAGAAAATGACACTGTTAAAGTTTACCAGGGCACACACACACACACACACACACACACACACAGAAACACACACACACACATACACACTCACACACACATGCACACAAACACACACACATACACAGAGAAAAAATGAACAATACTCACAATGGGAGCAAAGATGTTTTCTCCCTGGAAGTTCTTTGGGGGGTTTGTCGGCCTGGAAAAGACAACAGATCCATTGACATTGTTGCTTATAGTCCAGCCAGCCACACAGGGCCATTTCAGGACTGCCAAACTGAATAAAAAAAAATCCAACTGCATCCAACACATAGCCCTGTCACGTCTGATAAAAAGCAACAACAACAACAAAAACAAAAAACAAAACAAAAACCAAAAACAAAACCTTCAAGACAATCATATCATGACATATTATCCTAATCATTAAGCTCCTTAAGGCAAATAAGACAAGGCTGTGCTGGTGGTGTCAGCAGCTAATTCCACCTAATTCATCATCCCCTGATTACAAAATTTAAAAAAAAGAAAAAAAAAAGATTAAGCCTCCTTTCAAGCAAAACGTTTTTAAAAGAAGAAGAAAAAGTATTTAAAAAAAGGAAAAAAGAAAAGGCCATTATAACATTGTGGAATGGACAGCTAGTGCCTTTCCCAGTGTATACAATATCACGACCTAATCATCAGAGCAAAACAGCACTGACAGAACATCATAGTTTTTACAGAAAAGACAGGAAAAAAAGTGTCATGGCTTGCTGGGTAAAAGAGAAAGAAAGGGAGAATGGACTGGAAAGGCAGAAAAAGCAGACAGCAGTGAAGGAAGAAAAACAAGTAGGTAGAAACAAAGACACCCAAAGAAAAGAGGAAATTTCTAGCAGAGTATTTCCAGAAAGCGGGGATACAGCTTATACTCAACTCTTTCACTGCCAAGTTTCTTGAGAAAAACAACAACTCCCCAGCACCAAATTTTTTTAGATACAGTGCTTTCAGTTGCATTCTTGCAGTTCTTGGTTCATGTCAAAACAACACAATGGGCGTGTTCACTTCAAACTGGGTCAGGAAGCATAGGTTAGTCATTGTTCTGTTGATGGGGAAACTGGCTGTGGCTGTCAAGCTTTGTTACCATGTGAAAAACAGTCCCTTTGAACATGATCCCTGGATGAAAGAGTTAAAGACTCCTGGCACCCCACAGTGTAGTGGTCACTATTATATATCAATGGAGTGGAAGGTGGCAGAATGGTCAAGATGCTCATCTGTCAATACAGAATCTGTGAGGGTCTGGGTTTGAATCCTGCTCTCGCTCTTTCTCCCAAGTTTTACTGGAAAATCGAACTGAGCGTCTCGTCATTCGGACAAGACGATAAACCGAGGTCCCGTGTGCAGCACGCACTTGGCACACTGAAAGAGAAACCGTGGCAACGAGTGTACTGTCCTCTGGCAAAATTCTGTCAAAGAAATCCACTCTGATAGGTAAACAAATATATATATGCAAGCACTCAAGGCCTAAGTGTGTTGGGCTATGCTGGCTGGTCACGCATCTGCCTAGCAGATATGGTGTAGCGTATATGGATTTGTCCAAACGCAGTGCACCTCGTTGAGGAACTGAAACTGAAACTAAGTGGAGTGGTTGCCTAGTAGTAATCATCACCCCCAATTCTCTTTTATTCTTTTTTTTTTTTTTTTTGAATATTTGTTTTCATAGCAATGACAAAAAGAAAAAAAGAAAAAAAAACGGAAAAGTGTTATCGATGAAGCGTGACGTACGTGCGTGCCCAAGCCTTCATGTCCTGGTGTCCCCAGGGCGGGGACTTCTCGCGGTACAGTGCGGGGTTGATGACCCGTTGGCTGACCTTCTTGCCCAGCGAGGCTGACGCCATGGTGCCCGCCATGTTGACCGACTCTGGTGCTGCCACCACCATCACGTCCTGTGAGGATGGCCACACACCCATTTTACATCACTGCCACCACCACCATCATGTCTTGTGAGGATGGCCACACACCCATTTTACATCACTGCCGCCACCACCACCACCACCACCATCATGTTCTGTGAGGATGGCCACACACCCATTTTACATCACTGCCACCACCACCAGACCATCACGTCCTGTGAGGATGGCCACACACCCATTTTACATCACTGCCACCACACACCATCATGTCCTGTGAGGATGGCCACACACCCATTTTACTCACTGCCACCACCACCACCACCATCACGTCCTGTGAGGATGGCCACACACCCATTTTACATCACTGCCACACCCACCACCGCCACCATCACGTCCTGTGAGGATGGCCACACACCCATTTACATCACTGCCACCACCACCACCCCACCATCATGTCCTGTGAGGATGGCCACACACCCTTTTACATCACTGCACCATCATGTCCTGTGAGGATGGCCACACACCCATTTTACGTCACTGCCACCATCACCACCACCATCACGTCCTGTGAGGATGGCCACACACCCATTTTACATCACTGCCACCACCACCGCCACCATCACGTCCTGTGAGGATGGCCACACACCCATTTACATCACTGCCACCACCACCACCGCCACCATCATGTCCTGTGAGGATGGCCACACACCCATTTTACATCACTGCCACCACCACCACCACCACCATCATGTCCTGTGAGGATGGCCACACACCCATTTTACATCACTGCCACCACCACCACCACCACCATCATGTCCTGTGAGGATGGCCACACACCCATTTTACATCACTGCCACCACCACCACCACCACCATCATGTCCTGTGAGGATGGCCACACACCCATTTTACATCACTGTCACCACCACCACCATGTCCTGTGAGGATGGCCACACACCCATTTTACATCAGCTGTATTCTGTAATCTGTGCATGAGGTGTTTTGGAGTTTGTTGGGTTGTAGTTATTCTGGTGACAAGTTGGTTGTTATGTGTGATGTGCATGCACACGTTATATAATGTTCGCATGGATGCATACGAGCACACATGTGTGTGCACATCCACAACAAATGCACACAAAGAAATGTAAACACACACACACACATACACACACACATACACACACATGCACAAAGTCACAGAGACATACAAAGGTGCAGAAATATACATGTATAAATGCCATATGTTATAATTATGATGATGATTATGATGGTGATAATGATAATGATGATTACAATAATGATGACACCAATGATGATGATGTAGACGAGGAGGTGGAGGAAGAGGAGGACAATGACAACAATGATAATGATGATGACAATGACTATGAGGATGATGAAGATGATAACGACAATGATGATGATGACAACAACAACAATAAAAATGATGATGAAAATGACTATGATGACAATGAAGACAATGATGATGATGATGCCAACAACAATGATGATGATGATGTTGATAATGACGATAATGATGATGATGACAATGATGATGTCCAAGACAGTAATGATGATGACAACGATAATGATGATGTCGACAATGATGATGAAGATGACAACGCTAATCATGATAATGACAATGATGTCAACAACAATTACGATAATGACAATGATGATGACCTAGACAATAAAGATGATGATGATGATGTTGACAACGATAATGATGATAATTATGATGATAATGATGACGACGAAGACGATGACAACAATGATGATGATAATGACAATGATGATGACGATGACAACGACGATGACGAAGACGACATGGCGACTGACATGGTCCAGGTTGAGGTGGTCGGAGGGCACAGTCTTCATGATCTCCCTGTACACCTCACGG
Organism: Babylonia areolata; assembly: GCF_041734735.1. Lineage (NCBI taxonomy): Eukaryota > Metazoa > Mollusca > Gastropoda > Neogastropoda > Buccinidae > Babylonia > Babylonia areolata. Next base: position 16,183,769 of record NC_134880.1, on the reverse strand, counting down.
ATCTCGTCACTCAGGAACAGGTTCTTGTCCAGGTTCTTCACTGTCACGGGGTCAATCTGTCGGCAGGCACAGCACGGCACAGCACAGCACACAGGGTGAAAACAGACACAGAATACTCTATCAGCTCAACAAGAGCAATTCACGCGTGGGGGTACGCTACTCAAACGATGCACGATATGAACGCACAAAAGACATGCAACGCTCAATATTGCCAACAGGAACCGTGCAGAGAGTGTGTTGTTCATATGTGTGTGTGTGTGTGTGTGTGTGTCTGTGTGTGTGTGTGTGTGTTTGCCATCATACAGTCATTGTGGAAACATAATTTGCAAGAATGTACAGCAATGTACAAGAAAAAAAAATATATATATATGGACAGAGAGAGAGAGAGAGAGAGAGAGAGAGAGAGAGAGAGAGAGACCTACATCTATCTCATCTATCTAGCTATCTACACACACACACACACACACACACACACACACACACACACACAGAGACTCCCAGACCCTCACTCGCTTTCACTTCAAATAAACACACATGCACAAACTCTCATCCACCCTCCTTACCTTACACACACACACACACACACACACTCAAACACACACTCACACACACACACACACACACGCACACCGAAGCCCCATCACATCAGTAAAACGTGGACAGTGAGTTAAGCTCAGCCGCAAAGCTCACCTCCTCTATCAGGTCGTTGTAGACTGTGGCGTATCGGCTGAGGGTGATGGACGACAGACACACACGCTCCGACACACGGATGTCCGATGTTCGAACCATCATCTGAAATAGCAAGATGACCTACATTTTCACACCTGCATGATTAGGGTGAGGGATGGATGACAGGACACACTGTACAGCGTCACCTGAAATGTCAAGACGGTTGAGAGTTCCTGAAAGAAAAGCCACTTCATTCCTGCATGATCAGTGTGAGGGATGGATAAGTTGAACATCACCTGGAATGTCAAGACGGTTGAGAGTTCCTGAAAGAAAAGCCACTTCATACCCGCATGATTAGTGTGAGGGATGGATAACATACTGTTGAACATCACCTGGAATGTCAAGATGTTTGAGAGTTCCTGAAAGAAAAGCCACTTCATACCTGCATGATCAGTGTGAGGGATGGATAACATACTGTTGAACATCACCTGAAATGTCAAGACGGTTGAGAGTTCCTGAAAGAAAAGCCACTTCATTCCTGCATGATCAGTGTGAGGGATGGATAAGTTGAACATCACCTGGAATGTCAAGATGTTTGAGAGTTGCTAAAGAAAAGCCACTTCATACTTGCATGATTAGTGTGAGGGATGGATAAGTTGAACATCACCTGGAATGTCAAGATGTTTGAGAGTTCCTTAAAGAAAAGCCACTTCATACTTGCATGATTAGTGTATGGGATAAGGACATG
>NC_134880.1:16084852-16179852 GCF_041734735.1 Babylonia areolata | reverse complement strand
TTCACTAACGTCATGAACTACTCATAATTTATCATGTATGTTTACTGCAGACTTTTTTTTACAATGAATTTTGATGCATGGAGTTTCCTGAGCTAGTCAGTAATACTTCATGAATAGCCCCTAAGAAAATCAACAGGGATTATTAACTCTCTCCATACGAACAGCGAAAGAGACGACGTTAACAGCGTTTCACCCCAATTACCATCATCAAAATATTGCAAGTGGAAGGCTCTAATACTGAAGAGGTGAATGTTGACAAAGAATACCACAATTCTGACAACGGAAGCTAAAGGTTGGGTCATTCAGACACCCACTGGACATCCGAGGGGTCTGTGTAGAGGAGAAGAGAGGACTGGCCGTACTGAGTGAGTTAATCTGATATTGTTTCTCAGTGTGTCAGACAGTCACCATCCAGCAGACGGACAGACAGACAGACAGACACTGACTGACCTGAGCTCTGTGCATGCAGCAAGACCAGTGTTCTGATGCCGGCGCAACAGCTGAGTGGTTAAAGCATTGGACTTTCAATCTAAGGGTCCCGGGTTCAAATCTCAGTAACGGCGCCTGGTGGGTAAAGGGTGGAGATTTTTCCAATATCTCAGGTCAACACCTTGTGCAGGCCTACTAGTGCCTGGACTCCCTTCATATGAATATGCACGCAGAAGATCAAATATCCATGTTAAAGATCCTGTAATCCATGTCAGCGTTCCGTGGGTTATGGAAACAAGAATGTACCTACATGCACACCTCTGAAAATGGAGAATGGCTGCCTACATGGCAGGGTAACTAAACAAACCCATCATACACATAAAATGTTACATGTTTGTCTGAGTATGTACGGTATGTGTGCATGTTTGAAATCTGACTGAATGACACAGGAAACGAATGATAAGCGCCCGATGGCAGTCGTCAGTTGGCTCTACCCAGGTAGGCAACCTGTTTGTGCAAATGACCCAAAGTTTGTAAAGCTCTTAGAGCTTGGTCTCTGAACAAGGATGGGTGCTGTATGTGCTATATAAGTATCCATATTATCATCATGGTCGTCATCATCGTCATCACTGTACTGTAGGGTACCTGAAGCAGGGGAGGCAGGTCGTCGTCACCGTTGACGTCCACCCCCGTGTCGTCCTTGTCCATCATCAGCTGTCGCAGGTCCTCAGACAGGAAGTTCACCGAACCCTTATCGGGTTTCGTCACCACTGCACATTTGGCCTGTGGGCAGAGAGGGAGACTGTATTGTGTTGTGTTGTAAAACACTGTACTGTTCTGTACTGTGCTGTGCTGTATTGTGTTGTGTTGTAAAACACTGTACTGTTCTGTACTGTGCTGTGCTGTATTGTGTTGTGTTGTAAAACACTGTTCTGTTCTGTACTGTGCTGTGCTGAATTGTGTTGTGTTGTAAAACACTGTACTGTTCTGTACTGTGCTGTGCTGTATTGTGTTGTGTTGCGTTGTGTCACACTGTGTTGTATGGAAAACAAAACAACAACAACAAAAAATTAACAAAAAAGTGAATACATAAAAAAAAATGTAGTAAATTTGTGGAGAACATCAACATAAGAAATCGAAAATGAAATAATAATAAAACAAAATAAACAAAACAAAAAAAAGTGATTGCATAAAAGTAAAGTGAAAGGCACATAAACAGCTTGTGAATCTGTATGCTGCGTCCAACAAATGCACAGAGAACTCTGCCAATGATGGAATCGGTGATGAGCAGAAGACAAACTAAGTAAGGAACTAAGTAAATGAATAAACAAATCAATCAATAAATCGATAAATAGTTAAATAAGTGAATGAATAAATAAACAATAAATGAATGAATGAATTAACTGATATGAAAAAACAAAAATGAATAAATAAATGCATAAATGAATAAACAAATAAATGAATAAATAAACAAATCATATTAACTCATTAACTCACAGCTACATGCCTGCTACAACTCCAATGAACCAGAACTACCTGAGACCACTGCAGAATATACAGGGCAGTTCACTAAAACAGTTAGAATTGATGGAGAACTGTTGATTTAATTGTGAGAAAAAAGCTTTGTTTTCATGCTTCCAGAATCTACAAATGGTTCAGTTTAGAATGCCAACTGTACCAAACAAGAATAAACGAAATCAGAACAGTGTGTCGCTATGAGAATACTTGTATCTGGTCCACAGGAGAAGTAATCATGGAACAAGTTAACTCATACCTGCAGGAGACGTTGCTGGATGAGCTGACCCTAATTAATAAATAAACAGATAAATAAATAAACTATAAAAAACAAAAGCAGTCTGTACCCTGGCAAGGCTGACCCTAATGACTAAATAAATGAATAAATAAATATATAAATAAATGAATAAATCACAAAAACAAAAGCAAACTGCACCTTGGCAAGGCTGACCCTAATAAATAAATAGATAAATAATATATATATATATATATCTGTGTGTGTGTGTGTGTGTGTGTGTGTGTGAATAAATAAATGAATGAATAAGTCATAAAAACAAAAGCCAGCTGTACCTTCGCCAGGCTGGCCCTCTCCTGTGCGAGGACGGTCAGCTCACTGTCCATGAGGGGGTCGTCCCTCACGCTGCTCCTGATGCCCAGCTCCTCCAGCAACGTCTCCCCCTGGTGCAGCACCGGCTGCGACTTGGCGCGCTGCACCAACACAGGTACACACTGACACACTGTCTGTCTGTCTCCCTCACAGCTAGCACCACAACACGTGTACACACTGACACACTGTCTATCTGTCTGTCTCCCTCACAGCTAGCACCACAACACGTGTACACACTGACACACTGTCTGTCTGTCTCCCTCACAGCTAACACCACAACATGTGTACACACTGACACACTGTCTGTCTCCCTCACAGTTAGCACCACAACACGTGTGTGTACACACTGACACACTGTCTGTCTCCCTCACAGCTAGCACCACAACACGTGTACACACTGACACACTGTCTGTCTGTCTCCCGCACAGTTAGCACCACAACACGTGTACACACTGACACACTGTCTGTCTCCCTCACAGTTAGCACCACAACATGTGTGTGTACACACTGACACACTGTCTGTCTCCCTCACAGCTAGCACCACAACATGTGTACACACTGACACACTGTCTGTCTGTCTCCCGCACAGTTAGCACCACAACACGTGTACACACTGACACCCTGTCTCACTTACAGCTAGCACCAACAGAGAACACACACACACACACACACACATACACACAGACATGCACGCACGCATGTACACACACACACAAACATGACACATGCATACATGAACAAACACACACACATCCACAGACAGACACACATGACACATGCACACACACACACACATATACATACACGCATACACACACACACACACACACACGCATGCATGCACACTTGCACACACTGACACAACCACACACACACACACACACACACATACATGCTTGCACACACTCACACTTACACACACACACACATATGCATGCTTGCACACACTCACGCACACACACTCTTTCACACACACACACACACACACACACAAAGACATACAAACAAAAATAACAAACAAAATCCCCATACAAATCCAGTGGTCACTAAATCCACCTGGCCCAAAATTCCCCGCCTTTACCTTCAGATTGACGTTTCCACGTGACGCCATGTCCTTGATCAGAGCTCTGCAAAGAAACATTGACAATGACAGTGAACCCTGCAGGTCACACACTGACATACACCCTCTTTCACACACCCCTCCCCCCCCCCCTCCACACACACACACAGGGTTTCAGTTTCTCAAGGAGGCATCACTGCATTCAGATCCTTAAAAGAAAGCCACACACCAGAGGAGACCCTGCACTGCTGCTGAGTCACTTCGGTGGTGTTCAGTGGTGCCTGTTCTGTTTGAACGTACTTAGGACACCACCTACTAAGCCCCCTACTAACGACAATAATGGCTTAGTCGCGGAGCCAGACTGAGTGAGCGTCCCTCCCAGAATGGAGACCACCACCACGCCCCTCAAACAACAGCCCCCCATGAATCTGCCGACACTGACGACATTGACAGGACTCACCCCAAGCACGGAAGTGGAGGGGTATCGAAACTGAGGTCACCATGAGACCAGGGCATGAAAGTCCACAGACTTTGAGACTATTTTGTTTATATTGCTGACGATGAAGGAGGAGGAGGATGACGATGTTGCTATGGAGGTCCATTTTGGTTTGGGACTGCATGACAAGGCTGTACTCTACACTTCCTGTCATAATGATATCCCGGCGTTAACCCGAGTGTTGGTCAGGTAATTAGAGCAACACACCCAAAGACGCATCCTTGAAGTGGATGACACTCGACTGTGTGGTCCCAGTCTCCCCATTTAAGCCCACAGCACACTCAACTCTGGGTAGGAGTCGGTCACGGGCCGAAAAACCCACCTCCGCTGGGATTCGAACCTGCGTCCTCCCAGCCGTCAGTCCGCGACGCTAACCACTTCGCCACGGCGGCTGGTTCTTCTACAGAATTTTGCACAGAGGACAACACTCTTGTTGACATGGGTTCTTTTCCAGAGTGCCAAGTGCGTGCTGGGCACTTGACCTCGGTTTTATTGTCTAATCCTAATGATCAGACTCGATCTCAGTTTGAGTTTCCAGTCAAACTTGGGAGAAAGGGTCAGAGCAGGAATCAAACCAACACCATCACGGACACTGTGTTGACAACTAAGCGTCTTAACCATTCTGCCACCTTCCTCTCTCTCTCTCTCTACCTTTTTTTATATTATAATTATTATTTATTTATTTATGTAAGCTTATCTATTATTTATTCACCTTTTTTTTTCTCAAGGCCTGACTAAGTGCGTTGGGTTACGCTGCTGGTCAGGCATCTGCTTGGCAGATGTGGTGTAGCGTATATGGATTTGTCCGAACGCAGTGACGCCTCCTTGAGCTACTGAAACTGAAACTGAAACTCTCTCTCTCTCTCATACACAGAAGAATGCATGCCCATCAACAAGGAGCTAATTCTCAAAACATTGGGACTTTACATGTTTGGTTTTTTTTAATGAAAATATCACAGAAGAAATGTTCCTGTCCATGAAAACAGCAGAAATATTAGCATTTTTCATTCTGAGACTTCTGTACAGACATCAGCTGTCAAATAAGTTTTGGAACATCTGTTGTTGTTTTTTTATTGAAAATATTTCCCAATGAAGCTTTTGCTTTTTTCATCATCAGAAGTCTGATTCATATTGTGTTGATTCATGTGATATGAGCAAATGCTTGCATCAGTAAACCATTTGAGTCTTGAGTCTCTCATATACGTGAGCGTGCACACACACACACACACACACACACACACACACAAACACACCCACATACACACACAAATACACACACACACACACACGCACACACGCATACACGCACACATGCACACAGACAGACAGACAGACAGACGCACACACCCACCCACCCACACACCCACACCCACACACACGCACACGCACACTTACCCGGACAAGCGAGACTGATCTCCTTCTGAAATGCGACTTGGTGGTGCATGCTGATCTGAAAATATGATTCAACTTATTCACTACAACTGTGCATTATTCAACATTTTTATAGAGTATAAGACATATGAACAGATATGCTCGTGAAAAAAACAACAACAACAGAAAACAGAAAATATAAAGACAGAAGAACTGTAACAAGGAAATGTATAAGTTTTCTATATTTATCAGCAAAACAGAATCACATCATATATACATATATACATCTCTCTCTCTCTCTCTCTCTCTCTCTCTCCACACACACACACACACACACACACACACACACACACACACACATACATACTTATAACAAAAGCTGTATTACAGTAAATTTAACATCTAAACAAAACTAAGTCCTACAAGCATAAAACAAATACAAGAACATCCATAAGCATGGCAAGGGCAGTTCCTCCCACAATCAACACCCCACCCCCCACACTCACACACACACACACACACACACATTCCACATGCACACAACACACAAGACACACACACACACACACACACACTCCACACACATGCACGCACACACACACACATACACACGCATGTGCATGTGTGTTATGTCATGCTACTTCATTTTTGCATGATTAATGTGAGGAATAATTACACAAAACAGAAGCACTATTGTCAAAGTCATCAAAATCATGTCAAGGAATTTCAGAATGTTTTACAAAACACTGACAAGAAACAAAAAAAAAAGAACATTCACACACATGCTAAAACTGTAAAGAATGAACTGGCATTCAACTGTCTGATAAACTTTAGGAACAGCCTGTACCAACAAACTGCTAACACACATGCCTATCATATATTCAAGACAATAAAAATCCTTCTTTTCTTCTTCTTTAACTCTGAAAAATCTGTCACAAACAAAATCTTGAATAGATTAAGAAACACACACACCATTATTCTTACTCACACACACACACACACACACACACACACACACACACACATTGTGCGCACACACACACACACACACACACACACACACACACACACAGAGAAAGATAATAAAAAATAAACAAAAACAAAAAAACAACAACCCCATCTTCCACAAATTCTGAAGAACCTTTAAAGATTATGCCCATGTGTCTCCGGCAATCATTTTCCATGATATTTTCAAATTACAGATGGTCACAGAAAACACAAAAAGTTGCATGATTACAGACAATGATACAAAATGCAGTGTGGTTAGAAAGCAAAGTGTGGAAACCCCGACAAGATCCAGAAGCACACAACAGAACATGAAGGGTCTGCTCCACATGTTTCAAAGCAGGTACAGGATTTGTCCCCACCAGTAAAAGAAGAAGAACAACAATTAGTACCAAAAAAAAAGAAAAAAAAAAAAAAAAGAAGAAAAAAAGAATGAAGAATGAATACATAAATAAACAAACAAATAAAGAAAATAATAATAAAGATAATGATAACAACAACAACAATTATAAAACAATGATGATGATGATGATGATGATGATGATGATGATGATGATGATAATAATAATAATAATAATAATGATACTTCATTGGGCATATCAGCTGAGTTTATCAAATACTCTATTCTTAAATCTTCAGAACAGATAAGTAAGAGTTTCGAAACACAACTGAAACAAATCTATAAAATCCTGATACCAAAAATGTCACTTTTACCTCGTACAGACTTTTTTCATTGATAATTTACAAAGCAAGTTCAGTATTTTAAATGCCCCCACCACACACACTAACAACAACCAATTCTCAACAGATAAAAGTTTCTCTCTTTTTTTTTCCTTCTCTTTTTTTGAAACAATTACTGAGACTCAACAAAAACGCATGCGGAAAATGCTGCTCAGCTGAATACCCTACTCAACAAAAAAACGCATGCGGAAAATGCTGCTCAGCTCAATACCCTACTCAACAAAAAAACGCATGAGGAAAATGCTGCTCAGCTCAATACCCTACTCAACAAAAAAACGCATGCACAAAATGCTGCTCAGCTCAATACCCTACTCAACAAAAAAACGCATGCGGAAAATGCTGCTCAGCTGAATACCCTACTCAACAAAAAAAAACGCATGCGGAAAATGCTGCTCAGCTCAATACCCTACTCAACAAAAAAACGCATGCGGAAAATGCTGCTCAGCTGAATACCCTACTCAACAAAACAACGCATGTGGAAAATGCTGCTCAGCTCAATACCCTACTCAACAAAAAACGCACGCAGAAAATGCTGCTCAGCTCACTACCTTACTCAACAACAAAAAAACGCATGCGGAAAATGCTGCACAGCTCAATACCCTCACTCTGAGTCGACACAGAAAAAGTGACGACTCTCTGATTCTTCACATGCTCTTTCCACGACAGTGGGGTGTCACGGGTGAGACCTGCCTCTTCCCTATCCTGTTCTCTCTTCTCTTCTTCTCTCTTTTCCTGCCGTAGCTTTTCTTCTTCTTCTCTCTTTTCTCGCTGTCTGTTTCCCTGCCTGAACTTCGCAATCTTCGCCCTCAGTTCCTTTCTAACCAATGCTATGTAAAGAACACACACGCACGCACACATGCACACACGCACATGCACACACACACACACACGCACGCGCATGCACACACACACGCACACACACATACACACACACACACACACACACACACGCACGCGCATGCACACACACACGCACACACACATACACACACACACACACACACATCAAACATCATATGACTGTCTGAAGGAACGGGGCTTCAACGCGGGCATGTCATGAACATAGATGCAATCATGTCAGTACTGCAGATTATGGAACAAATGTGAAACAAAATTATTTGTGTGTGTGTGTGTGTGTGTGTGTGTGTGTGTGTGTGTGTGTGCTTTTTTTGTTTTGTTTGTGTGTGTGTGTGTGTGTGTGTGTGTGTGTGCTTTTTTGTTTTGTTTGTTTGTGTGTGTGTGTGTTTTGTGTGTATGTGCATGTGTGTGTGTGTGTGAGTGTGTGGGGTTTTTTTTTGTTTGTTTTTTTTGTGTGTGTGTGTTTTGTGTGTGTGTGTGTGTGTGTGTGTGTGTGTGTGTGTGTGTGTGTGTGTGTTGTGTGTGTGTGTGTGTGTGTGTGTGTGTGTGTGTGTGTGTGTGTGTGTGTGTGTGTGTGTGTGTGTGTGTCCATGTCTGTGTACGTATGTCTGCATGTATACATGGCTGTGTATTTGCGCACATTCATCTGTGGATACATTGACTCACAGGCAAACAAACGGATACTCCAGACATAATCTATCTTTTGGTATTTGGTAATAATGTAACTGGTGAAAAGGACCACATCAAAGATGACACCAAAAAGATGTCATGTACAAACATTGTAAGAAGAATTTGTATATATATTTTTTTTTTTTAAAAAGGAAAGAGAAAAAAGAGGAAATTCAAAGACCCAAGGTAGAGCTTCGAAAGACATTGATGTGCTACACACTCTACAGTGAGAAAACACTCAAAACAAGCCTCAAACCACAGTATTTTCATCAGTGAGAGAAAGAAGAAAATAAGCAAACTGAGGAAGGAAGGGGGGGGGGATAATAATATATAAATAATTGGTATAAAAAAAAAAATAAAAAAAACACACACAAAAAAAGGGAAATGAATGCATAAAAAAACCTGAAAGCGGAGTATGGCTGCCTACATGACGGGGTAAAAACGGTCATACACGTAAAAGCCTACTTGTGTGCATACGAGTGACCATGGGGGTTGCAGCCCACGAACGAAGAAGAAGAAGAATGCATAAAAGAGAGCAGCATAGACATGTATAAACAAACACAAACTGTATCAACTCAACACTGCCCACTACTCTAACAAGACCTACCAGATTAAAAAGACAGCCACAGAAACAGGATGACAAACAGAACAGCCAGTCATTTCTACTCATCATCAGAAAGAAAACCGGGTCACAAAAGAAAACCAGGTCAAGGACAAGCCAGGGGTAGAATCATATTGGAAGGCAAGGAGGAAGAGGAGGAAGAGAGCAAACGAACAAAACCCAGACCAAGCCAGGACAGAATATTGGGAGAAAAGGAAGGAAGGAAGGAAGGAGAGAAGAAGGTACAGAGGGCACATTCCTCAAGCACTGCAGTAAAAAGTCAAATTACAGAAAGCGGGAGGAGCCTGGGAGAGGCAAGGAGTGGAATGGACAGGGACCTCCGCAGTCTCCAGATGGCCTGAAACATGTGAACCTGACTGCAAACTGACGCTAAGTCACTGCCTGTTTAACGCCACACAGAATTACCGCACACCAAACTTTGAAGACTTCCGCAAACCTAGTTCACAATAAACAATAAAGAGTGGTAACTCTCCATGTACAAGGCACACAACTTCAAGTCAGTGCTGCTTATGCTACCAATTCTGCTAGCACACAGGTAAATAAAAAGGTACCGGGAACAAACCCACACACTTCCTCAAAAAAGGAAGCTCCGGGCTTGTCCTTGTACCTTGTCATTTGACATGTGCACACATCAGCAAGGACAGAAGAAATGTGCAAACACAAATTAGCTTTTATTCGAAACTGGCATAGCCTTTTGGTCTTGAATATGCTACACACAATAAATGGACAATACAGAACAAGCACATGGTTGCCTCGTTGGGGTTTTGACTCGACATAAAAGAATAATGAGGTTAGGAGAGTAGTAGGCCTCCTTCGGTCATGGCTGACCATGGATAGTGTATATCCAGCTTAATGTCTAATTGGGCTGTCTGCCCCCGGTGGCTTGGACCAAGCAGCATTGCCTGTGACTGTAGAGACCGATGTGAGAGAGACAGTCTCTGTCGCAGCGATCACATGTGTAAGCTGATGCTGGTCTGTCGGCTGCCGTCCCTTTTCTGCGAGCTCGCTTTTCTGCTGCAGCAGCTGACAGTTTGTCCTCATCAATCTGTAGCTGATTCTTTAGAGTGCTTCTCCATCTGTTGCGGTCATCTGCAAGGTCCTCCCAGGACTCAGTGTTGATCTCAAGTGCCTTCATGTCACATTTGCAAACGTCTTTGTATGTCAGATGTGGGTGGCCGATGCTTCTCTGCCCCGTGGCAAGCGATGTCTTTTGGGATGCGATCATCTTCCATGCGGCGAACGTGGCCCAGCCAGCGCAGCCGACACTGTCTCAGCATGGTATGCATGGTCGGGAGGCCAGCGTGAGTCAGGACTTCGGTGTTTGTCACCTTGTCTTGCCAGGAGATGCCGAGTATGCACCGTAGGCTTCTCAGGTGGAAGGTATTGAGCCTTTTCTCCTGATGAGCATGTATGGTCCACGCCTCACTGCCATACAGCAAGGTGCTGAAGATGCAGGCGTTGTTTACAGCCATCATGGTCAGCTTGGGATTTGTCCACATTCTTTGTGTGAGGCGGGCTAGCGTTGTGGCTGCCTTCCTGATCCTCTTGTCAATCTCGGTGTCAAGGGAGAGGTTGTCAGTGATGGTGGACCCAAGGTAAGTGAATTCATGGATGGCTTCAAGCTCGTAGTCATCAATGGTGATGGCTGATGGAGATAGTGTGTCTTGGCCTAGGACATTTGTCTTCTTGAGACTGATGGTTAGACCGAAATCTTTGCAGGCCTGGGAGAAGCGGTCCATTAGTGACTGCAAGTCACGCTGGGTGTGGGCCACAACTGCGGCATCGTCAGCAAAGAGCATGTCACTGATGAGGGCTTCGCGGACTTTTGTCCTTGCTCTGAGGCGGGCGAGATTGAAGAGCCTGCCATCTGATCTGGTCTGCAGGTAGATCCCTTCTTGTGTTGTGCTGAACGCATGTCTCAGGAGATCAGCAAAAAAGATTCCAAATAGGGTGGGGGTGAGGACACAGCCTTGTTTGACACCACTGCGTATGTCGAAGGGCTTGGAGAGGTTACCATTAAACTGCACTGTCCCTTTCATGTTGGAGTAGAAGGACTTAATCAAGCTGTGCAGTTTGGGGGGGGGGGGGGGGGGGGGGCAGCCGATCTTTCGAAGAGCCCTAGGAGAGTAAACTGTACTTAATTTTGTTATTTTATCAATGTGAGGCCTCCTCTGGGCAAGGCTGAACCATGGATGGTGCATTCTACAATGTCAGTTTGGTGGCTGCTCAGCCAGAGCTGTGTCACTTGTGACTGTGCAAGACTAATGCAGGAGTGGTATTTTTCAATGCAACGTATAAAACCTTCTTGACAAAAAAAACAACAAGTTTTCACTATCTGCTTACTATGCCTTTGCTAAACTCAATACATGTTACATTGATAGAACATGACAAAAGCTCAGGGCTTGACATTGCTTCAGTTAATATTATTAAGTCCTGGGTTGAACAAGTGCTGTTATTTTCTTTTCTTTTTTATGAATTAAAAGAAAAAGTTTTAACAATTATCTGCTTGCAGATAATTTTTTTCATAAATAAAAAGGAAAATGCTTTTAGCAACTACTCCTTGCAAGCAAAATAATTAGAAGAAAACATCAAGAAATGAAAGCTGTCACAATGGCAGTAGCATTCATTGAATTGTTGGGGTGACTATGGATTAAAGAATGCAAGCATTCACTTTTCTATGAGGATGAACAGTTCTGACCAAAGGAACCTCAAAATACCAAACATTTAATCATGGTGAACTGTCAGAAAAAGCTGTCACCAAGAGAACTCTCAATGAACAAACAGACGCTTCTCAAAAGACATGAAAACAATTGACACTTTCCCATTGTGAACTAGCTGTCACTGAACAAAGCCAGCTAACAACATTCTCAGTTCATGATCACTTGACAGGGGAGCCAATCAGGAATCTCTCCTGATATCTGGCAGTTTTGGGGAAAGTATGGTTAACAAGGATTTAAAAACCAGCCGTCTTTTCAGAGAAAACCAAATTACTTTGTCTTTTTACCATAAAAGTGCACAGACTGGATAGATTAAGTCTGTCCTTACTTAACTGCTCTGGAGTACCGGTACGTCCCTCAAGCATCCTACTGAGACTATGGAGACAAGTCACAAACATATGTGTGAGTTGATTCAGTTGTTTACAGTCAGCAGGTCAAGTAAACATTGCTCAAAGCTGTTGTTCCAATGCTCAAGGAAAACAATGTGTTAGCTGAATTATTCATAATGAAAGATAGAGACAATGTTAAAGACCTACAATCAATAGGTATCAGATCTGTCCGGCGTTTAGAATGATTAACTATCCAAAAGTCTTTCATAAGACTTAATATAGTTATGAGTTAAACAAGTCAAACAATAAAAATACATAATCATTCCATTTCATTGTAATTAAAGTTGGCAAAGGAGTTATGCTGTTCATACAGAAAACATGTTTATATTTTGTTTATTATTTAATTAGTACTGTGAATCATGCACATTAGGTGACACACTACAAACACAAAACAAGCAATATACTGAATATCGTATATTGATTAGATGTATACATGTACACAAAAGAAGACAAATATGCATTCACAAACACAACAGAACACAAACACACACACATGCAAACAAACGGAACACAAACAGACACACACACACACACACACACACACACACACAAACACACACAAATACACACACACACACACACACAAAGAGAAGTGACACAGCACACTGTCTAGATACCTACCATCAGAAGGCGTCTGCATGCTGCGTTCAGGCAGGTCAGCCACCAGGTCTATCAGTTTGTTTGTGTCCAGGTAGGGCATGGCTTCTGCAATCTGTTGATCAGATCACTCCTTTCCATCAGCACTCACAACAATTAAACATCTTCCTTCATTCTGCAAAGTTTTCCTCTATCAAAGGAACAATGAACTATCATGCAAAATAGAATTTCAAACAAATATATGTATGTATGTATATATATGCGTATGAAATTCATGTGTGCACAAATGTCTGTGTGTGTGTGTGTGTGTGTGTGTGTGTCTGTGTCTGTGTGACTGATGTGTTACTGTAAAACACTTTGAGAGGTTTGAAAGCACTATATAAATGTTTTTTTCATTGTTGTTGTTGTCATTTTCAATATTGCACATATATTCTTGTCAACTGACTTCAGATTCATATGTCAAGAAACAGACACTACTTCTAAATATCTGACCTCTTTCAGATCTTGTTCCATGCTCTGCACTTTCTGAAGGTGTGTCTGGGACTTGGGACGGCTGCTCTGTATCTGCAACAACAGTCATGCAGCTCATATCATGTTTTGTGAAACAGATACATAGAGTGTTGGTAGGAAATCTAATCTATCTATCTTTGTAGGAAATCTACCGTAAAGTTCTCTATAAGCGGTGACTTTTTCTCCCAGCTTTAACCTCTGCGACTTATACCATGATGCTGCTTATTTGATGATTTTAACAATCCCGGGAGTGTCATGTGAAAAGTCCTTCACCAAAACTGGCCGTTTGCGATGAGCAAGCTTTGCTGAAGTCTGTCATTGGATCCCGACAGCATGAGGAAAAAGTAAAGCAGTCCACCGTTATCAGTGGATTTCATAAGGCTGGACTGTGTGCTGCAGCAGACGACAGTGCAAGTGATGAAACAGCAGCAACCTCCACCTTGTGTTAATGTTCATTAAGTGAAAGCGTGGCTGCAGACAAGATGGCGGAGGAAGCTGTGCTGGTTCTCTTCAACTCAGACACTGAAGACGAAGATTTCACTGGATTCAGTGAGCAGGATGATGTTGAATAAATGTGACTATCCCTAAATTATGGATTTTTTTTTTTTTGTTGTTGTTGTGGCGCTTGCAGTATTTTCGCTTGCTTTTCTTTGTGTTGTTTCTGCTTGTGTTTATTTCATAACCTACAGTATTGAAAGCTTTTCCGTAGTATCGGTATGTGTTCTGGTACTGGTAATAAGTGCCACTAATAAGTCAGTGCGACTTATGTGTGTATGAAGTTTCTTTTTTTTTTTTTAAATTAGTGGGTGTGGATTATATACCAGTGCGCTCAACACACCAAACTTAACAGTAATCTAATCTATCTATCTATCTATCTTGCAGTCTCATAGACCGTGGCAGCACCACACATTTGGCAACCAGCCCCCTCCATCCCTCGTCTGTCCTGACTGTCTCACTCAGAGTCAGACCTGTTCACTCTGAGATATTGTCCCCCACCATCTCGTCTTCTGCCTGTCTCTTCCCCTTGCTCCCTGCATAAATGCATGATAAACTGAAAGAAAATCAAACATGCTCCAATTCTGATAAGTGCCATTCCGGGCAAAAGAACACCACTGTAAAGACACTTAGAATTCCACCTGATTCCAATTGAAAACAGAATCCCCCAGCTGACTGTCTACAATGCTAACTCACTGCAGAACCCTGACCACTGGCGAACAGTGGATCACAAGTCCAATGCCTCACTGATACTGCCATGGCACCTCCTCCATGCGGCAAGTGACTACAAATGTTACCTATAAAACCAACAGCATCCATCGAGATAAATACACTAGTGTGAAAGTACAAATCAAAGCTTTTTTTTTTTATCTGAAATAAAAGTTGCATTACATTTTGTCATCTATACTAGCAACTTTCTGCATTAAATGCAGCATATAAGATTAAAGGCTCTATTCATGTGATATTCATTAACTCTCTCCAGACGATGGAATGCTATAGTGTTCCTGACATAAGGCGAAGTTATGGATGACGGAACGCTTCGACAATTAAAAAATTTTCCATGTTTTTTTCAAGAGGTAGCATAACAATTGCAGCTTCACCAGGCACTGCGAACATGTCAAGAGTCAAATGGAAAGTTTCACTGGTATTACCATTATTATTACATAGGCATCCTAAAAAAATCAATGCCAAAATGTAAAAAAAAAAAAGAAAAAGAAAAAAAGGAACAACAACAACAAAAATTCTGCAGGAAAAGCTGCACCAGCGGGGACCGTACCATGGCCGTGAAGGACAGAGGCTGGGTCTGGGTGTGGGTCTGGGTGTGGGTGTGGTGGGGAGGGTGATGCTCCGTGGCTGTCTGCATCCTGCTGAGCTCTGAGGGCTCCTCCCTCACCCTGCCCCTCATGTCAGCCACCAGGTACCTCCGCATCGTCAGGATGTTCAGACTGTGGGACACAGCAGTCAGCATCAGGGGGCATCCATCACCGCTCTTGTGTGTGTGTGTGTGTGTGTGTGTGTGTGTGTGTGTGTGTGTGTGTGTGTGTGTATGTATGTGTGTGTGTGTGTGTATAAAAATTATATGGTTTTGTTTGTGAACACACACACACACGCACAAACACACACACACACACATATGTATCTAGATATATCTATATCTATATCACACACA
Source organism: Babylonia areolata (assembly GCF_041734735.1). Lineage (NCBI taxonomy): Eukaryota > Metazoa > Mollusca > Gastropoda > Neogastropoda > Buccinidae > Babylonia > Babylonia areolata. Next base: position 16,164,102 of record NC_134880.1, on the reverse strand, counting down.
CACACACACACACACATACATACACACACACACACATACATACACACACACACACACACGCATACACATACACATACACACATCACAGGAGGCATCCGTTACTGATTGTGTGTATATACGTGCTTTTGTGTGTGTCAACACACACACATAAATACAGTGATGAACAATGAGAAACACAAATCGATAAATATCATACATACAGTGTCAGGCACACACACACATGCATTGGCAAACACACACACACACACATACACTCACACACACACACACACACACACACACACACACACACAGAGTTGCAAACGCACACACACACACACACAGAGAGTTGCAAACGCACACACACACACACACACAGTGACACACATACAAACAACAACAAAAAACAACCAACCAACCAAACAACAGCTCAGATTTCCAGTGATTCCCATAACATGCTTGCAAGAAACAACACACATAGAATCTTTGAAGCACAAGTACATAAAAACATTAACAACAAACAACACACACACACACACACACACACACACACACACACACACACACACACACACAAACACAAACGCACACACACACACACACACACAAAGACACACACACACACACCACCACCACCACCACCACCAATCTTGGAACAGTTTCACAGACAAATCTTGCATACACATAGGAAACCAGATCTAAATATCAGCTAACCGAAAAAAATAACAATTGATTAAAGACATGATACTCACTACATGCACCAGTTCTGAATTAACAATTACCAACTTATTGAAAAATGAATAATAACTCTGAAGAACCATCTCATTTCTCAATATACATAAAACAAGAAAAAGTTCAATACCCTTTTTCTTTTTTCTTTTTTTTTTCTTTCTTTTTTTCAAACTCACACAGTGCATTATCCATATGTGTACTGAGCATCTTCTATAGTAATAATAGCAACAGTTCCGAAAGGGGTAAAGAAACAGAAAAGAGCAGAACGCTCACAATTTGTCGGTGTCCAGTGCAAGCTGAGCTTTCAGACGACTCATGTTGGCTGGACCACTGAACACACCCCTCTCGTTCAGGACTGCAAGCAGTCATACAACATCACACTGAAGCAATCTTTCGTGGTGGGGGGGTTTGGGGGTAGGATTGGGGGAGTGTATCAGTATTATGTACATACGTCTGTGTGCATGTGAGACTGTGGTGTGTGTGTGTGTGTGTGTGTGTGTGAAGTCAAGTCAGGATTTTATTTCATGATGATAAATTGAATAAACAACAATTGCTTTTTTTTTTTTTTTTTTACATCAAGCCATCAATGAAAGAAAAAATATATATAAAGGAGAGAGAGACAGAGACAGAGAGAGAGAGAGAAGAGAAGTGTGTGTGTGTGTGTGTGTGTGTGTGTGTGTGTGTGTGTGCATGCATGCCGCATGTCCTGGTGTTGACAGAATGGCCACGGTAAAGCAATGAATTTACCACCTCAGCAAATGAGTGTTGAAACATACTGCACTTTCACACAACTTTCATCATCATATCTAACTCTGTGACAAACACTGCTGGTATGTATGTGTCATGTTAATTCACGATGATCGACACAGATGCTAACATGACTTCTTAAAGTTCTCATTCAACCAAAGTTTTTTTAAAAACAAAATGTCTCTGATCACCACTCTGCTTCATGTAACTTAGTACATCAAATCAAACGTTATTTGTATGTACACGATGCACCATTCACTATGTGGCTGCATGAGCGTATCATCAAACAATTTCACTGTTTTTCTCAGCCCATACTGTGTGTGTAGACTTTGATTCTGTTGCAGTAGTATCTAATCATCTTGTCAAATGGGTAAATTCAGTTGCATGGAAGTCATCAAACACATTTTTTTTTTTTTTCTTTTTTAATAATTATTTCTTTCAAGTGCTTTCTGCACATGGCTTTCTTCGCCAAATGAACCAGAATCATATCAACAAGAGAGGCAAGGCCTTCAAGACTCACTTGTGATACACTTAAAAAAAATCCAAGCTTTTTATGTAATGTTTAAGATGAGAAAGATCAGTTTAAAGCAAATTAACTCCCCTAGCATTAATTACAGAGTAATTTCCCTTGTTTACTATCTACACCAAAACGTTTGCAAAATAAATAAAACTTCCATGCTTAGCAAAAGAAGTTCCTGTTTGAACAAAAAATGATAATAATGACTGCTCTTGTTGTTGGGTCAGAATATCAGATCAAAGTGCCAAGTTTAGAGAATGCAAAAAATATAAATATAACAGTAAATGCAGTTTGCATATAATTAGGCTTCATTTATTATTTTTTTGTGCCCATCCCAGAGGTGCAATATTGTTTTAAACAAGATGACTGGAAAGAACTGAATTTTTCCTATTTTTATGCCTAATTTGGTGTCAACTGACAAAGTATTTGCAGAGAAAATGTCAATGTTAAAGTTTACCATGGACACACAGACACACACACACACGCACACACACACACACACACAGAGACAACCGAACACCGGGTTAAAACATAGACTCACTTTGTTTACACAAGTGAGTCAAAAAACCAAAAAAATGTAAAAGGAAGAACAAAAGAAAAAAAAAAGGTCTAGGAAAGAATTAACTTACTTTGTGCCTTGTACAGATAATGGTTGAAGAGTTTTTCGCAGACAGTGACAATGTGCACCGCAATGCGTCGATTCAGCTCCTTGTTCTCGTCTGCGCTCTGTGTCATAAACATGATATAACACATCAGTTCTTTGATGTCTTTTGCACTCTGCATCATTAACATAATATAACACATCAGTTCTTTATTGTCTTCTGCACTCTGCATCATGAACATAACACATCAGTTCTTTGTTGTCTTTTGCACTCTGCATCATGAACATAACACATCAGTTCTTTGTTGTCTTTTGCACTCTGCATCATGAACATAACACATCAGTTCTTTGTTGTCTTCTGCACTCTTTGTCATAAACATAACATAACACATCAGTTCTTTGTTGTCTTTTGCACTCTGCATCATGAACATAACACATCAGTTCTTTGTTGTCTTTTGCACTCTGCATCATGAACATAACACATCAGTTCTTTGTTGTCTTCTGCACTCTTTGTCATAAACATAACATAACACAGCAGTTCTTTGTTGTCTTTTGCACTCTGCATCATGAACATAACACCTCTGTTCTTTGTTGTCTTTTGCACTCTTTGTCATAAACATAACACATCATTTCTTTGTTGTCTTCTGTACACTGCATCATGAACATAACACACCAGTTCTTTGTTGTCTTTTGCACTCTTTGTCATAAACATAACATAACACATAAGTTCTTTGTTGTCTTCTGCACTCTTCATCATAAACATAACACATAAGTTCTTTGTTGTCTTCTGCACTCTTTGTCATAAACATAACATAACACATCAGTTCTTTGTTGTCTTTTGCACTCTGCATCATAAACATAACACATCAGTTCTTTGTTGTCTTTTGCACTCTGCGTCATTAACATAACACATCAGTTCTTTGTTGTCTTTTGCACTCTGCGTCATGAACATAACACATCAGTTCTTTGTTGTCTTCTGCACTCTGCGTCATAAACATAACACATCAGTTCTTTGTTGTCTTTTGCACTCTGCGTCATAAACATAACACCTCTGTTCTTTGTTGTCTTTTGCACTCTGCGTCATAAACATAGCACATCAGTTCTTTGTTGTCTTTTGCACTCTGCGTCATAAACATAACACATCAGTTCTATGTTCTCTTCTGCACTCTTCGTCATAAACATAACATAACAAATCAGTTCTTTGTTGTCTTCTGTACACTGTGTCATTAACATAACACATATGTTCTTTGTTGTCTTTTGCGCTCTTTGTCATTAACATAACACATGAAAACTCCATGAGGAGTGAAAAGGGTTGGCAGAGGAAAAAAAAGTGTTTAGAAAATAAAGAGATCGTTTTTTTTTTTTTTTTTTATGTGCATGCAATGTTCATTCGCACACCAATAAGTCTTTATGTTTGTTGGTTGTTGTTTTTTTTTATAGCTTTTTTTTTCAGTTCTTTAGTCCTTTAGATTTCATACACTCTCTCTGTGTGCACACACAGAGACGTAGACACACACATATTTCATACATGCATTCCATACACATATGCACACACAATCTTCTTCCATTCATATAAACATAGTTTTGCACACTCTCCAGAAAAAAGCACTGCAGATAGATTATCATGTTCAATTTTTTTTAGTAAAGTTCACATTTTTGTTTGTTTGTTTTTTGGGGTGTGGTTTTTTGTTTGTTTGTTTGCTGTTGTTTTTTCACTCATACATGCAAAACAAAATATGAAAAGTGGAAGGGGGAAGAGAAAACTCTTTGTATCTTTCTGGCAAACACACAAACACACATGCACACAAGCACGCACACACACACACACACACACACACACACACACACTCACACACACAAACACATGCGCGCATGTGCACACAAACGCACACATGCTCGCACATGTACTACCCCACCTCTCCCCCCTCCCTTTCCCCCGTCTATTATCACTTACCAGTTAAAAAATGTTAAACTAAAGAAAGCAAGAAGAAAAAAAAATTTTCACAAGCACAGACACAGACACAGACAGACAGACAGACAGACACACACACACACACACACACACACAAACACACACACACACTCTCTCAGTGACTCCGTGACAAACAATATAAGTTTTCATACCAAAAAAGGATCATCAATCTGTCGACGAATATCTGGCCAGATGTCGTTCACTTCCCCCATGATGACAGCCGCCTGGAAACATGCACAAAGCAAGAAAAGGTCAATCAGGTCTGTAAATGAATCAACTCATAACGTTTCTTTTTTAATTTTTTAAAAATTTTTTATAAACTTCTGAATCTCCTCCTTATGTTTTACTTCTACTCTATCTTTCCCCAAAGTAAATATCATATTAGTATTTCTCTACAAAGAAAACCCAAGTGAATTAAATGATCTAAAGCTGTTTCTTGCATAACATATCTCAACAACTCTTTTTCCATCATCTTTTTTCTTACAATTCTTTCCTTTGGGTAAGAATGGATATTATTAGATAGTCTTTTATTTGCTTGTTTGTCTGTTAGTCCATTCATGAAATTATCGTTTATTCATTTGCATTTCTTTTTATCTATTTATTTATTTTATCTATCTATTTCTTCATTCCTTCATTTTACTATCTAGTTTATTTACTAATTTTACTATCTAAATAGGACTTGATTTATCATAAAATGTCTTTGCATGTTTTTTGTTTGTATATTTATTCATTTGTTAATTGATTTATCTATCTAATTATATACGTATTCATTCATTCATTCATTCATTTTACAATCTAAAAACAAAACAAAAAAATGACTTTTTTCTTTTTATCATTGCAAAAGGAATATATTATATATCATATTCAAATATTACCATGTTCTGGTTTCAGTGAATGACTGATGTTTTTCTTTCATTTATAAACAACTTTCTTTCCCTTCAGTGCCAGGGGGAAAACAGTAGAAAGTGGTGTTTCAGGTCATAAAACATTATCCAAAACAATAAGCCTAAAACTGAGAAAATGGTCTGGAGATATACCACTCTAGATAAATTGTGAATTTTCAGCCTTCCAGAGCTAGTTCCCTTCTTCTGATGACGTCACCAGTGACGTCACTATGCACATATGTAATACTGTTTATGGCAGTCCAGGGGATTTAAATATATATACAAATACAATATAACTGATATTTTGTAACTTAATACCCCTTTGTCTTTTTACAAGAGCATTCTTGAAACATGATGCCTCCTTATTTTTGTTGTTTATGAAATTTTGATCACACACACACACACACACACACACACACACACACACACACACACACACACACACATACTTGTATATATATACAGAGAGAGAGAGAGAGAGAGAGAGAGAGAGAGAGAGAGAGAGAGAGATAGACAGACAGACAGAGAGATTACCAGGTTCTGCTGGTCTTCTACAGAGAGATAGGGAACATCTTCCTTTGCAGCGATCCGGCGTCTCACATAACTGGCCAGTTTGTCAAAAGATGTTGGCTGCACTTTGATCTCCTCCTGAAAAAAAAAAAAAAATCACAGATAGTACGAATTAATTTCCAAAACAAAAACAGTAAGAAGTGTGCATGTAAATTCAGCATGACACATAAACACACAGATAAACGTACACATACATGCAATTTTGTACTTTCACTGACATCTCTCTCTCTCTCTCTCTCTCTCTCTCTCTCTCTCTCTCTCACACACACACACACACATACACACATATGTAGAGAAACACCTTTGAGCACAAACATACCACCCACCTATGATTACATATATACATATATATATGTAAAAACAAATGTGTGCACTCACACACACCACAAACATGCACATACACACACACACACACACACACACACACACACACGTACACACACACACACCAACAGCAACAGTGATGATAAAAACAACAACAATGGTAATTGAAATAGCAGCATAATTTAAAAACTCACATTAATAGGAGTAACAGGACGCTCCAAAACAAGGTCTGCCTCAGGCTCTGAAACAGACAGATCATCTCCCTGATGACAGTTACATCTAAAACTTCCTACTCTCACATGCAAACAGCATGGCCAACATGCTTTTCCTTTCTCAGTAGCTAAGCTCTGGAACTCTCTACCATACTCTCTCTGACACAGTCAGTCCCTTGAGTCTTTCACATCAAGCCTGTAAACGTATCTCTGTACCTATTACTGTGATTAATCAATCTAAGAACATGCGGTTTCCATACAGACTGATTACTCAATTGTAATGTGTGTGCATGAGGACGGAAAGAGGGAGTGTAGGTGCGGTCACCAATGTGTGTGTGTGTGTGTGTGTGTGTGTGTGTGTATTTGTGTGTGTGTGTGTGTATTTGAGTGTGTGTATGTGTGTGTGATGTTGTTACTCATTATCTCTTTTTGCATTATACATCATACTGTATCATTGTTTCATTGAGTACACAAACAATATCACTCTTTGTAAAAACAAAAATGCTAGATTGATCAACAGCACAAACACATACACAAAGACACACGCACACACACACACATACACATGTTTACACACACAGACACACAAATATGCGTACACACAAGGATGTGTATACACATTCACACAAACACACCTACACACACACATACACCTAAACCAACAAACAACTATTTCATCTAAAATCACAATATACGACAGATGTGTAACAACAGCATAAACAAACAACATACCATCTTCATGAGGATATGGAGCGAAGAGCGACAGAGGCCCAAGCACGTCATTAATTTTGTTCTGTACGTCGGACTGAAAATCAAGATAAATAATAACTTATTTTTTAAACAATCATCAGAATTGGCTTCTTCTTCTTTATTTCAATATAATCAGTAAGCTTTTACTTCTCATCATTTCTGACAAAACAAGAAGAAGAAGATTTTCCATAAAAAATCCATCATGTTCTCAATGTCTTTTCCATCCACTTATTATTCTCTTTTCTGTCTTTGATGAATCCATTTATAAAGCCATTCTCTTCTCAGTGTTTTTTTCTTCAGTCCCCTTATAGACATTCTGTTCTATTGTTGTTGCTTTTTGTTATGTTTTTTGTTTTGTTTTTTTAGTGTCTTTTATAAAGTGTCACACACACACACACACACACACACACACACACGCACACACACACACACCACATGCACACACATACACACACCACCTCCCCCACCCCCTACCCACCCCCTCCCACACATACACCACACACAAACACCCCCCACCCCGCCCCACCCCCACACACTGAAACACCACCCTCCCCCCAACCCCCTCCACACACACACTGACACAAACAAGTATACTCACACTTTTGTAGGCAGGCCATTTCAGGGGGTACAGCTCGTTCTCTTTGTCCGGGGGCACCACTGCCTTGGGCACATAGCGGGGCATCTGTAAATCCTCCAGCCGGGATTTCCTCATCAGGCGCCGAGCCTGGTGGTCCCGGGACGTCGGCATTGTGCGAACTTCACTCACTCACCCTTCAGGAACAGTTCAAAACAAAAACAAAACTAACCGACACATATCATCTTCAGTTTCACACAATGCTGACGTGTTCTCACAAGCACAAAGTGTTTCATTTTGGATTACCCTAGAAGATATTTCATTCATACACACACACACACACACACACACACACACACACATATGTATATATATATATATATATACATATGTGTGTGTGTGTGTGTGTGTGTGTGTGTGTGTGTGTGTGTGAGTGTGTGTGTGTGCACAGGAAAGGACTTCAGGAAGCGGGGAGAAAAAGAACAACAAAATAAATGAAAATTTAGTTTTGAAGCCTTTGCAAATTTGGAAGCTGTTCTGCTGAAAGACTGACAAAAATAGAATTACAGTTGTGCAAAATGAAAGTTATCATGATGGTGATGATGTGCACAGGTGCATCACAGGAAAAAAAAAAAAAAGCTCTGATAGTATCATAAATGCCATGTGTATGAGATGAAGGTGATGAGTGTCAGACAATGCTACATGTTCTTGTAAACACGAAGTTTGATCCATCCTTATCCACAATTTTCACAAATTGTGTGTGTGTGTGTGTGTGTGTGTGTGTGTGTGTGTGTGTGTGTGTGTGTGTGTGTGAGTGAGTGAGTGAGTGAGTGTGTGTGTGTGTGTGTGTGTGTGTGTGTGTGTGAGTGAGTGAGTGAGTGAGTGAGTGAGTGAGTGAGTGAGTGTGTGTGTGTGTGTGTGTGTGTGTGTGTGTGTGTGTGTGTGTGTGTGTGTGTGTGTGTGTGTGTGTGTGTGCGCGCGCGCACGGGCGCGGGCCTAAGAAAGGGATTTCAGGAAATAGACTATAGAGTGAAAGAACAACAATGAACGAAAATAATTACAACAGCAACAGAACTGTCCCCATGGAAGTATTCATATGAATCACATTCTAATCATGCCTAAAACAGCCAGCTGCACACTACTACGTTCTCGTATATGACGCACTTGTTTGCGCTTTTGTCATCGTCGTACGCTTGAAATGAATTCTGCTGAATAGCACTATCGGTTAACTCCGTTATCAAAGTGGTGGTAGTGTTTATTAGTTACAAATATCGTTTTCAGGGCGGATATATTACATATACATCGGTATAAATGCAGAATAATGGTAATCACCACTACCATACCAATCTCAGCGCCGTTATCTCTGCAAGGCCACGACAGCTTTGTTATGAACAGATCGGTATTTTCTCATCCTCCATCTTGTTGCCAGGGATGCTTTGTGACTTCCGGTGAGTTTATAGAAATGTTTGCTTGGAACATTCTTGTTTGGCCTGAAATGCACTCATTTCGTTTATACAGAAATCGAAATGATTTGCTTCAGTTAATGATAAAATAAATTAGTTACATGCAAATGTTCTTTTTTAGGTTCAGCCTATCTCCAGTAGCTTATCTAAGGTTCTCAAGACGCTTTTTTTCATGAAGGCTGCTTGAGTTACTTTCCTATTCAATCTCCAAATTGAAAACCAGAAAAGGTCGTCAAAAGCTTCCCTAGTTGCGCTCAAAAGCGCGACAAGACTTTAAACTTCGTCGATCAGTTTGTGGTTGATTACTTTATGTCAGTACAAAAGTCAGTAGGTAAGGTATGCAGCTTACTGTACTTCACTTTTTGCTGTTGTTTTTTTTAAGCATATATCAGTGGGAAAATAACAGCAGATAAACTATGCAGTTTACTGCATTTTTGACTCACTTGTGTAAACAAAGTGAGTCTATGTTTTAACCAGGTTCGGTTGTCTCTCTCTCTCTCTCTCTCTCTCTGTCTGTCTGTCTGTCTGTGTGTCTGTGTCTCCGTGGTAAACTTTAACATTGACATTTTCTTTGCAAATACTTTGTCAGTTGACACCAAATTAGGCATAAAAATAGGAAAAATTCAGTTCTTTCCAGTCATCTTGTTTAAAACAATATTGCACCTCTGGGATGGGCACACACACACACACAAAAAATGAAGCCTGATTATATGCAAACTGCATTTACTGTTATATTTATATTTTTTGTATTCTCTAAACTTGGCACTTTGATCTGATATTCTGACGCAACAACAAGAGCAGTCATTATTATCATTTTCTGTTCAAACAGGAACTTCTTTTGCTCAGCATGGAAGTTTTATTTATTTTGCAAACGTTTTGGTGTAGTTAGTAAAAAAGGAAATTTACTCTGTAATTAATGCTAGGGGACTTAATTTGCTTTAAACTGATCTTTCTCATCATAAACATTACATTTTGAAATTGTACTCAATACATAAAAAGCTTGGATTTTTTTTAAGTGCATCACAAGTGAGTCTTGAAGGCCTTGCCTCTCTTGTTCAGTATGCTTGAAGAAGCAAAAAGCAGCCATTAAATGTTTTAAAAGCAGCTACTTACACATCCATTGATCTACCAGAAACCTGAGGAAGACAGGCAAGAAACACTTTCTACCAGTCAGCTGGGCAGTTAACAGCTGGGGTATACTTCACAGGAAGTGCTTGAACCGAGTCACAGTCAGTAACTGTGTCACAGTCAGTAAGAAGCACTGACAGAATCAAATTAAAATTAATGAATGCAATATTTCTACCAAACTGTCATTATAAAATTTATGAAAAACCTGACTTTGGGCCATATCTGTGGGTTTTTTTTATGTTTTAGTTTGTTTGTTTGTTGTTGGTTTTTGCTGTTGTTGTTTTTAATCATGTATTGTTATCATTACATACCTCAGCAGACTTCATCATTTGTACCATTACCTGAACGTCCAACAACATCTCAATCAGTGAAGGATTCCTCAAGCCAGTGCAGCATGGGCAAGATGCATGTGGTGACCAGTGGACAAGGTGCAGAGAGGGCGGTTCAGCACATTATGCTGGGGGAGCCAGTCATTGGCCTGGCCTGCACTGGTGTCTCTCTGGGTCCTAAAGGTAACTGACTCTATTGATTTGTATCATACCATGACTTAATGAAGACCAAAGGTAACTGTACCGTGTCTCACTGGGTCCTAAAGGTAACTGTACCGTGTCTCACTGGGTCATAAAGGTAACTGTACCATGTTTCACTGGGTCCTAAAGGTAACCGTACTGTGTCTTACTGGGCCCTAAAGGTAACCGTACCGTGTCTCACTGGGTCCTAAAGGTAACTGTACCGTGTCTCACTGGGTCCTAAAGGTAAATGTACCGTGTCTCACTGGGTCCTAAAGGTAACCGTACTGTGTCTCACTGGGTCCTAAAGGTAACCGTACCATGTCTCACTGGGTCCTAAAGGTAACTGTACTGTGTCTCACTGGGTCATAAAGGTAACTGTACCATGTCTCACTGGGTCATAAAGGTAACCGTACTGTGTTTCACTGGGTCCTAAAGGTAACCGTACCATGTCTCACTGGGTCCTAAAGGTAACTGTACCGTGTCTCACTGGGTCATAAAGGTAACTGTACCGTGTCTCACTGGGTCCTAAAGGTAACCGTACCGTGTCTCACTGGGTCCTAAAGGTAACCGTACCATGTCTCACTGGGTCCTAAAGGTAACTGTACCGTGTCCTACTGGGTCCTAAAGGTAACTGTACCGTGTCTCACTGGGTCCTAAAGGTAACCGTACCATGTCTCACTGGGTCCTAAAGGTAACTGTACCGTGTCTCACTGGGTTCTAAAGGTAACTGTACCGTGTCTCACTGGGTCCTAAAGGTAACTGTACCGTGTCTCACTGGGTCCTAAAGGTAACTGACTGTGTCCTAAAGGTAACTGACTGTATTGTGTTGTACCACTTTTTGTCACAATAGATTTCTGGATCTGCATTAATAATGTGCATTGCTGGAACTGAAATTGACAATAACTGCAGCTACTCAATAACTGCAACAGTGGCTGCACATGGGGCCTTGGTTTATTGTCTCATGTGAATGACTAGCGTTCAAACCACTACTTAAGGTCTAGTGGATAGGGAGAAAAAAAAATACTGGCGAGTGTAGGATTTAAACCTTTGCAGTCAGATTTTCACTTCCTAGGCCGATATGTAACCGTTAGGCCACCACTCTGCAATTTACCTTTTATATTTGGATTTATTGGCACCACATATATTCCAACAATATATTTTTACACATGCACTCTTAGAAGTTCTTTTTAATTGGTTAATTGTTTCACCTCTCAGTTTGTGAAACTTGTAGAGTTTGTTTATTGTTTTAACATTTTCCACACGGTATGGAATGGACACGGAAAAACAAAGTCTCTTGCAGAAATGTACTTACACATCCCGCCCATCCTCAACCTCAACCTCAGGCCCATAACTACAAAGTAGTCGTTGGGGGAAGCCTGAGGACCGCAGACGCAACCTCCCTTCTCCATCTGTCTCTGTCGGCAGCCGCTGGCAGCAGCTCACGTGTGTGGAGTCCGGTCCATTGTTTGATGTTCTCATGCCAGTTCTTCCGCTGTCTTCCTCTTCTTCTCCCGCCCTCGATGGTGCCTTGCATGATTGTTTTGGACAAGCTGGTGTGTCGAGTGTTGTGTCCAAACCATATCAGCTTTCGTCTCTTCACAGTTGAAAGGAGAGGTTCCTGAGGTCCAGCAAGGTTCTCAATTCTGCTCCCACCCATCAACAACAATCAAAAGAAGACAAAAAATAAGAGAAAGAGAGAGAGAGAGAGAGAGAGAGAGAGAATAAAGAGATGAGAGAAGGGAAAAAAAAGAAAGAGAAAGAAAAGACAACAGAAAGGAGAAAAATGATGATGGAAGGAACAAAAAGAAACAAGCAAACAAAAAGAGAGAGAGAACAAAAAAAAAAAAAAAAAAAAAAAAGTGGGAAAGAGCCTTCCAAGGATGCTGAGACTATCCTGCTCATTTGCAGAAATTTCACGCATCCACTGATTTCTCCAAAAAAAAATTTAAAAAAAGAAAAAGAAAAGAAAGTAAGGACAGAAGGAATGAAATTGGGAACATTTGCACTGAAATGGCAAAGATATATATTGGGTTGTATTTTGGGGGGATGGAGTACAAACCAGACGGATGAGCACATGGAAAAACACAATCTCATACAAGACTAAAACCAACATTGAAAGTAAGAAAGAATGAAACAAAGAAAGAAGGAAAGAAAAAAACAACAACCAGAATTGAGAAAGCTGGGTATATATATTTTATTTAAAAAAATAATAATAAAAAAAAAATAAAAATAAAAAAAATAAAATGGAAGAAGTGAAGATGAAGATTCGATGCGGACATTAAAAGGCCGAGAGGTCTAGGCAGATGACTTGCCAGTCCCTATACTACTACTAAATTATTTTCACATGCTCTGGAGTATCAATCAGTCTAGCAACCTTTGACACAAGTGCAGTTATCTGTTGCTGATAAAATTTATACACCATTCATTCTTCCTTTAAAGTATCACATGTTGCGTTTGCTGTCAAATGCAGATGGAATAGAAAGTGTACGCAAACTGCATCTTCTCTGCAAATTTGCAATATGATGCTTCATCATGTTGGAGTAATTCTTCTTCACTGTTCAGTTCATAACAGTAACCACATGTTTGTTTCTCCAGGTCAGCTAAGCCTGGTGGTGTTGACTACAGGAGAAGGGGATGCCTTTGTCTTTGATGTCAAGAAGTACCCTGACATCATGTACCAGGGCCTTGGTCGTCTGCTTCAGTCAGTCCACGTCCTCAAGGTATACACACAGGTTCCAAAGGTGTTTTTTGATATGGATACATATATACTTATATAGGGCCTATCCACAGTTGGAGACCAAGCTCTAAGCGCTTTACAAACACGGGGTCATTTGCACAACAGGCTGCCTACGTGGGTAGAGCCGACTGACGGCTGCCACTGGGCGCTCATCATTCACTTCCTGTGTTATTCAATCAGATTTCAGGCACGCGCACATACACACTGAGACAGACATGTAACATTTCATATGTATGACCGTTTCTTGTTCCCAGGTCAACAAAGTTGTTCCTCATGGTATACTCACAGGTTCCAAAGTTATTCCTTAAGGTATACACTCAGGTTCCAAAGTTGCTCCTCAAGGTATACACTCAGGTTCCAAAGTTGCTCCTCAAGGTCTACTCACAGGTTCCAAAGTTGTTCCTCAAAGTCTACTCACAGGATCCAAAGTTGTTCCTTAACCTTTCCCGTACGTCGTGGGTGTGAAATCACCCAGACAAGTGTTTTTGCTCTGTAACTCAAGTAATATTGAAGCCACTTCCACATAATTTCATGACTTTGTCCATAATATAGTTTACTACATATCCACTGAAAATTATTTTCTTTTATACATAAACAAAGAAGTTATTAATCAATTAATGTCCCAGTACGTCGTGGGTGTGACGACACCCATACTCCCAAAGAATAAACCTTGCACGCCGTACGTCGTGGGTGTGGAGCCACCCATGCAAAGCTTGCGCGCCACGCGTTGTCGACATGACGTCACTTGGGCTCGCTACAGAGAGAGATGAGAGTGACCTTGTCTTTTGTTGATCGTATCCCGGTTCAAGTCTGCGGCAAGTTTTACTCTAAAGTTGTAACTAATTTCAGAAAACAATATTTATTGCACTAGATATCTTCAACAATATTGAATGAACTGTTTTTCTTGTAGAGAATGATCGGGAGCAACTGATTGATAGCTTTTTATCTAGTTGGAATTAAAGTGCTTTTCTAAGAACTGGATATTTTTGTAAGTCTGAAATCAATTGATCTAAAATCTAGTTGATATAGAAATTTTATTCTTATCCTAATCTGTTCAAAGTAGAGAAAACCCGACTATGGCTAAAAAAAGAAAGATAGTTGATATAGAAATTTTATTCTTATCCTAATCTGTTCAAAGTAGAGAAAACCCGACTATGGCTAAAAAAAAGAAAGAAAAAAAATGCCAGCCAGCCAGCCAGGAATGCCGAGATCTAGGCCAAGGGAAGGGGGGGACTGATACCAGGCTGTTGCTGCTATGTTAGGGCATCTGCCTTGACCGAAAGAGGATGGGCGTGTAGCCGCTAAAAACAAAACAAAACCAACAACAAAAACAACACACACACACACACACAAAAAAAACAACAACAAAAAAACCAAACAAAAAAAAACCGTTTTTTGTAAGTAACAACACTCTCTTCTCACGGGCAAAACTTATTCACAATGCGCCTGGTCAAGCACTGGAGTAAATAGCCTACACGCACAAGTGGAAACTGCACATGCAAGTCTGCTGAAGAAAAGTCAAATTTGCTTTACGACAGGTGTGGGTTACTGTGCACCCACGACGTACGGCAAGGTCTTATTTCTTCAGTGAAACCATGGGTGCCTACACACCCACGACGTACAGCGAAGGGTTAGTTCGTACACAGAAACCATGGGTGCCTGCACACCCACGACGTACAGCGAAGGGTTAGTTCGTACACAGAAACCATGGGTGCCTGCACACCCACGACGTACAGCGAGGGGTCATTCCTTCTTAGAAACCATGGGTTTCTGCACACCCACGACGTACGGCGCGCAAAATTTTAGGCGACGTACGGGAAAGGTTAAGGTATACACTCAGATTCCAAAGTTGTTCCTCAAGGTATACTCACAAGTTCCAAAGTTGTTCCTCAAGGTATACACTCAGATTCCAGAGTTGTTCCTCAAGGTATACTCACAAGTTCCATCCAAAGTTGCTCCTCAAGGTATACTCACAAGTTCCAAAGTTGTTCCTCAAGGTATACACTCAGATTCCAAAGTTGTTCCTCAAGGTATACTCACAAGTTTCAAAGCTGTTCCTCAAGGTATACACTCAGGTTCCAAAGTTTTTTCCCCCTCTTACCTGTCTGAACCGTGTATGGTGGTTTTGCTTTGGCTGAATCAAACCAATGAAATAAAAGTGAAATATTTACACTTTTGAACAGCGAAGCGAAGGGTGCAGTGGCCTAATGGTTACAGCATTTGATTCTCACCTGAGTTTCCTGAGTTTGATCCCCCAGTTTCTGCACACCTGGTGGAATAAGGGTGGAGATTTTTCTGATCTGCCAGGTCAACAAAATGTGCAGACCTGCTAGTGCCTGAACCCCCTCTGTGTGTATATGCATGCAGAAGATCAAATATGCGTGTTAGAGATCCTATAATTCATGTCAGTGTTTGAAAGAAGAACATACCCAGCATGCACATCTCAGAAAACAGAGTATGGCTGGGTAAAAATGGTCATGCATGTACCACTGGTACATAGGAGTGAACATGGGAGTTGCAGCCGATGTGTACAGACTTATTTTGATCTTATGAAAAATGTTGTTGAATAATGTGCATTATATTCTGGTGAGATATGATCCATTGTAATCATGAGCTGAAATTGAAATATTTTTGGTTTTTTCATTTCCTCTTTTTTTCCTAGTTTTTGTCACATCTGTGCCGATACTGTTTACTCTTGTATGTGAACTGAGGATTTACATTGCTGCTGCTCTGTGAATTAAGGAGGATGAAGATGGCAGAACGGTTAAGATGCTTATATGCCAATACAGTGTCCATGAAGATCTGGGATTGATTTCCACTGTTGCCCATTCTCCCTAGTTTGACTGGAAAATCAAACTGAACATCTAGTCATTCGGATGAGATGACAAACCAAGGTCACGTGTGCAGCACGCACTTGGCACACTGAAAAAGAAACCATGAGAACAAAAGTGCTGTCCTCTGGCAAAATTCTGTAGAAGAAATCCACTCTGATAGATACACTGATATATGTGCATGCACTCAAGGCCTGACTAAAGATGTTGGGTTATGCTGCTGGTCAGGCATCTGCCTCGCAGATGGGGTGTAGCGTATATGGATTAGTCCGAACTCAGTGACACCTCCTTGGGGATCAGAAACTAAAACGATTAACACCGTAAATTACCCTGGTGACCCATCCATTTCTCATTTATCAGGTGGTACATGACTGTGGGCCAGTGGCGTCCTGCCTTCATGCCCAGTTTGGGATCTACCTGAAGAACGTGTTCGACACACAGGTCAGTCAGCACCTTCCTAATATTAAATAATAATAATAATGGTACTTATATAGCGCTGAATCTTGTGCACAGACAAATCTAAGCACTTTCGCACCAGTCATTTTCACGCACGCATAACTCTAAAACTGGAGAAACTAAAGACAAGGAAGAGGCAGGGAAGGGAGGCTATTTTGGGAAGAGGTGGGTTTTAAGGCCAGACTTGAAAGAGCTGAGTGTGGAGACTTGACGAAGCAAAAGAGGAAGTTCATTCCAATTGCAAGGTCCAGAGACAGAGAAAGAACGGCGGGCAACAGTCGAGAGTTTGAATCTGGGTATGTGTAATTAGGAGTGGATCCGAAGCTGATCGTAGTGAGCGAGATGGAGTGTAGAGGTGAAGGCAGCCACAGAGATAGGAAGGGGCTGATTTGTGAATACATTTGTAGCATAGAGTGCTGATCTTGTACTTTATTCAGTGTTAGACAGGGAGCCAGTGGAGATGTTGCAAAAGAGGAGTGATGTGCTCAGATCTTTTCTTTCTGAGGACAAGTCGGGCAGCAGAGTTTTGTATGCACTGTCATGTCCTTCTGTAGAAGATTGCTTCTTTTCCTTTTTCATTTCATCTTTTTGTGGGGTATTTAAATATTAGTCACGTCTAGTCCCTAGTCAGTTCACCAAGGTTCTGTTGTCAAGGAGGTAAAGTGGAGTGATGGCCTAGAGGTAACAGCGTCCGCCTAGGAAGTGAGAGAATCTGAGTGCGCTGGTTCAAATCATGGCTCAGCCACTGATATTTTCTCCACCTCCACTAGACCTTGAGTGGTGGTCTGGATGCTAGTCATTTGGATGAGACAATAAACAGAGGTCCCACGTGCAGCATGCACTTAGAACATGTAAAAGAACCCACAGCAACGAAAGGGTTGTTCCTGGCAAAATTCTGTAGAAAAAATCCACTTCAACAGGAAAAACAAATAAAACTGCACGCAGGAAAAAATACAAAAATATAGGTGGTGCTGTATTATAGCGACGTGCTCTCCCTGGGGAGAGCAGCCCGAATTTCACACAGAGAAATCTGTTGTGATAAAAAGAAATACAAATACAAATAAAACACAAACTGCATGTAACTATGGATAAGATGAAGCATAGTCCTCTTCATACCCCTACCCTCCCTTTTTTTTTCCTCCTATTTTAAATCCTCCATGTAGTATGTGTGCATGTGTGTTTGTAAGTGAGTGTAAACTGTGTGCGTGTCCACTGTGTGTGCTCTGTGTGAGTGTGCTTGTGTGTGTGTATGTGCATGTAGGGCATATTTTGTGCTTTTTAGTGTGTTGGTTCATATTTGCTACACATAGTACTAACTTAGCATGTATATATGTATGTTGGGTTTTTTTTTCTCTTATTTTCCCTCTTGTATACCTGCATGTGTTTTTATATGCCATTGCATACTATTGTATAAATGTATGTGCTGTTGTATGCCATTTTGTACTATTGTATATGTTTAATGTTTGGCGCTTAGAGCCTACTGTGTAGAGAGTTTGTGCCATGTAAGTGCTATATTGTAGTAGAAGTAGTCATAGTAGTAGTGGAAGAGTCCTCTATGTGGAGAGTTTGTGCCATATAAGTTGTGGAGAGTTCGTGCCATGTAAGTTCCATATTGTAGTAGTAGTAGTGGTAGTAATAGCAGTGGTAAAATGTCCTTTGCCCACTCTATGCATAGTTTGTGTGCCATATAAGTACTATATATTAGTAGTATTAATAGTAGTGGTAGTAGTAGTAGTGGTGGTAGCAGCGGTCGTGTCATTACAATGCATGCTCTTCATCAGGTGGCCTATTCCGTGATGCTGGAGAAACAAGGACTGTGTCCACGCAGACTGCCGTTCCAGGCCCTGTGTGAGAAGTGTGACATCCCCCAGTACACACCTTCACCCCACTTCCAGGTCAGTCTAGACGCACAGCACGCATCACCTGCAGCTTTTGTGTTCAGTGTCCCTCGTGCGCGCGCGCACACACACACACACACACATACACACACACACACACACACATACAGCTTCCTTGTTCAGTGTCCCTTGTGCGCGCGCGCACACACACACACACACACACACACACACATACATACAAACACACACACATACACATACAAACACGCACACACACACACACACACACACACACACACACACACACACACACACACACACACACACACATACCAGTACACACCTTCACCCCTTTTCCAGGTCAGTCTGCACAGCACGCATCACCTGCAGCTGTCTTGTTCAGTGTCCCTTGTGTGCGTGCACACACACACACACACACACACACACACATACACACACACACACACACACACACACACACACACACACACACACACACACACACACACATATCAGTACACACCTTCACCCCACTTCCAGGTCAGTCTGCACAGCACGCATCACCTGCAGCTTTTGTGTTCAGTGTCTCTTGTGCGCGCACACGCACACACACACACACACACACACATAGACACACACATACAAACACACACACACAAACACACACACACATACACATACACACACACACACATACAAACACACACACACACACACACACACACACAACACACACACACACACACACACACACACTTTTTTTTTTCAGTTGAGCATTCGTTCTTGCAGAAGTAAAGCATTTATGAATATCTTAGCATCAGTCGAGAGTACATTTTTGCGGAAGTGAAGTATTTATGAATATCTTTGAATCTGAAAACTTCTGACCTTTGGTGGGAATGTTTTAATTCAACAATCATGACCGTCTTTGTAGCTGAAAACTTGTGATCTTTGGTTTAACCCTTTCGCTGCCAGGAAAATAAGATTTAAGTGAAATCTATTTGCCAGGGTTTTTTCACAAAAAACGGGTTTAAATTTTCCAAAAATTCTGTGCTCTTTGTTATTGGAGAAAGACCCATAAAAGTATATATTTTCTGAAAGGTAAATGAATAAAGAATACAAAACACATGCTGTTTTCCCATTTTATATATATTTTAGTGACATGCTGTTGTTTTGAAATCAGTGTTTTGTTTTTTGTCACATTTTCAACTTGTTCATTACAAACATTAGTCAGGTAATTTGCACAAAAACATCATATTTTCTGGACAAATGGATATCTGCAAACACAAAATCATACTAGAACAACCACAATATATATATATATATATATTTTTTAAGAGATAGATACACAATACATTGTGACTTCTCCAAGTGATAAGATGGAAGTGAGGCCACGCCCCCTCAGTCTCCACCCCCCCCCCCCCTCCTCCTCACCCCTCTTACACGGTCACTTGATTCAGTTCTCATCAGACCGCGTTGGCTGCGTGCCAAGAATATCGCTCTGGTGCTAATTCGGTCATCTGTCGTCTGCTAACATGTGTACAGCCGGCATCACTCACTGACAGTCGCATCTTGGCCACTCTCTTCATTATTCATTTATTTTCTATCAGATCGTCCTATAAATGTTCATCCCTATCTTCTCCTTCGAATTTAGGCTTCAATTCTTTCTGAGCATCAGCTAAAGAAAGAAATCATGGTTGATTTAGTTCGTCACGATCGCATGTCTTGAGCACGGCGTCAGTCCGACATTTTGTTGAGCGAGCGCGGAGAGAAGTCAGGCAAACACTTGGACAGTGACCCAACCAAAACGTTCAAATAAAGGACTGCTTCATGACGTAGATGGGGTTTCTGGCTATGAATAGAATCTAGAGAGATTCCCCAGGCTAAAGCTACCACTATTTTTGCCAAGGAAGTGAATGCAAACCAGGGAAAAGTCAGAATATTTCGATGACGAGTTATCTCGTCATGCAGGCAGCGAAGGATACATGCTTGCCATGACGAGTTATCTTGTCATGCAGGCAGCCTAGGGGTTAAAAATGTTTCAATTCAAAAAACAAGATGAATTACCATCTGTTTGATAAGCAGTGTCTTGAAAGAAAGAAAAAAAAAAACTTCAGCAACTTCAAGCTTGAGCTTTTATTGTGCTCTTTCATGTAATATGTATGATTGACAAACACACCGACAGAAGAAGTTTCAGACTTTAGAAAGTGTCAGACAAATTTTTACTGTCATATTCTATTTCCTTGAAGATTTTTGTGTCTGTTCATTGCTTAAACACTGACCTTATCAGTGTTTACACTCCCGCAAGAAATGACCGCTCTTCCTCTGACTGTTACCTTTTGAAACTTCGCTGTGTCAATACAAGAACCCGTGGTGAATGTTCTTTCTTCTTTGCTGCTCCTCACATCCTTCCTCATCATATCTGTGCATCTGATTCTATTTCTGCTTTTCGCTCATCACTAAAAACTCATCTTTTTAAAACCTGTCTATAAGTACTCTCAGCTTCCTTGTTCTCCAACACCATCCATGTCAGCTTACTTTGGATGTGTGTAGAGTGGGAAAGGGAGAGTGTGAGTGGGAGGGGGAGGGGGCAGGGGTTTTTGAGAAAGAGTGGTCATGAATGTTTTATGTAACTTGTAATATTTTTCTTTCATGTAAAGCGCCCTGAGCTCTTAGAGAGAAAGGGCGCTATATAAATGTACATTATTATTGTTGTTATTATCAAACTTGCCATTAGCCAATGAAATAATGATTTCCTAATATGTGTGTAGTTATGATTCATCTACATTTGTTTTGTTAGATGTGACTTGATATCTTTTATTGTTTGTTCAAACTCTCTTGTCCAAGAAAGAACTCAGTTTGTGCGATAGAACCCTGTGTGTGTGTGTGTGTGTGTGTGTGTGTGTGTGTGTGTGTGTGTGTGTATGCCAGCATGCATGTACATGGGTGCTTATGTGTATGCATATGTGTTTGTGTGTGTGTGTGTGTGTGTGTGTGTGTGTCACTGCATGCAAGCACAGTCTGCATGCACTTGTATGTATACATGTTTTTATGTTTCTAGTATTTGCCTTGATTCATGCATTGAGCTTAGTATGTCTTACGTTTTTACTTTTTAGTTCTACCTTTGTCATGTTTGTATCTGTGTTGTACCAGACTGAGATCTGAGAGTCTGTATTATGTGAGTGATGAGCCTTTGAATGCACAAATAATTTCCAGACTGATTTATAAATGAATTCCTTTATATTGTATCACACTGCATTGTACAGAATTTGCTGAACGAACAGATAATTTCCAGACAGATTTATAAATGAATCGCTTTGTATCGTATCACACTGCATTGTACAAAAGTTGCTGCACGCACAAATAAGTTCCACACAGATCTATAAATGAATTGTATTGTATCATATTATTCTGCATTGCACAGAAGTTGCTGTCAGAAGACATCAACGCGTGGGCCAGGCGACCGTTGAATCAAGACATGCTGAACACAGCGGCTGCCAGTGCTCTGCCCTTGGTGCCCACACTCTACCAACACATGCTGAAGTAAAGGCTGCATGTGTGTGTGTGTGTGTGTGTGTGTGTGTGTGTGTGTGTGTGTGTGTGTGTGTGTGTGTGACTGTCCATGTGCATGTGAGTCAACGCATGCATTTGTGTGCATTTGTGTGTGCAAGTGTGTGTGTATTTGTATGTCAGTGTGAATGTATGTTTTGTGAGAGATTTTTGTGAGAGATTTTATTTATGTGTATGTGTGTTTGTTGTGAGAGATTTTATTTATGTGTATGTGTGTTTGCAAATGTGTTGTATTGCGTGTAAGTGTGTGCATGTGTGTGTGTGTGTGCGCGTGCGCCCATGCGCGTGTGTGAGTATATTTGTGAATGTTATCGAATGGTTGCGTGTACAAGTGAATGGTTGTGTGTGTATGTGTGTGATTGAGCACAAGTATGTGTTCTTGGGTTTATGCATGCTTGCTCAAGTCCACAGATGTGAGAAAGAATGTGAATATTTCTTTTCTCACAAGAAAGGTGATTTTGGATTATTATTAAGTATTTAAGAAAAAGACCTTGACAAGCACAGTTCTTAGTTACACGCTTGTCTCAAACATACACAGAAATACATACAAATTAATTAGAGACACAACAATTAAATCAGTGCTTTGTTGCAATATTGTCAAGGATGATTGCAGACAGTTGGCATTTAAAAATAACTATTTCTGGAATGAAATACTGAGTTAAAGGACTCATTCATGCTTTCTAACATTATTGTTATATATATATATATATATATATATATATATATATATATATATATATATATATATATTATGTGCTGACATGAACTTGGTTGTCTTTTGGGAATGTGAATGCATGTTTATCTGTGTGTGGAGAGGGTGGGGGTGCATGTTTTTTGTTTTTTTTTATTCATTGATTAAGATTTTAGGCATGGCCTATTCTTCCACATTGTCCTTGCTAATCTATGTCAGCCACAATAGCACACATATATTCAATGGAAAGGGGAGGAAGAGAGAAGAAAAGAGAGAGCGAGAGAGAGAGAGAGAGAGACAGCACATAATTATGTGGAAAGAAGAGTATGCACATGCAGCTAACAGATGAACATCTCCACCTTTTTTCGCCCTTTTTAAAAATGTTTAATCCCACCTACCTACATTGAGCAACGCTGAACACTAACCGACAGGGCGCTGAAGAAGGACAGCTGGGACCTGTTCCATGTCATCAGCGACAACACTGGCCTCAGCCCCACCCATCCCAGGCCTTCTGCTCAGTCCCCAGCCCAGAGCAGGCGTCACAAGTCCGACGAAGGTCCCTGCCCTCCCCCGCCTGTCGTCAGGATGTCACAGACACAGAGGGCGCTCATCAAGGACACTCTCCCCCCCTGCCGTCAAAGGTTGAGGTGGAAGATTTAAAAAAAAACATCTCTGCAGTTGTTTATTTTCCCTGTGAAATCCAGTGGAAATAACCAATCCGTGTCTTTTTTTCATGTTAATACAACCAGTGAAAGGTTGAGGTGGAAGATTTTTTTCACTCCGCTGCTGTTTGTTTTCCCTGTGAAGTCCAGTGGACATAACCTCTCTGTCTCTCTGTCTTTCTTTTCATGTCAGTACTACCAGTGCCAGAAACATAAGCTGTTAGGTGGTTTTGTCAACATAAATGGCATGGTGGTTTTGTTAACATAAATGGCAACTTTGAAGTGTGGGTTGTTAATGAAGAAGTGTGAAACTTTGTCTTGTTTTTATCTTACTAGGATTTTGCATGCATAATGGTGGTCTTTAGTGTAGGAATATGACATTTTTTTTTTCATGTTAGTGTGAGGTGTTGGTAGCAGTTTTTGTTCTAAAAGCAGTGGACAAATTTTACTGAAGAGATTTTTTTTTAAATTGTGGCAAATGGTAAAGATGTCTTACATTGCCATCATGAATGATTATTCTTCTACCTTTAAGCTTGATTTTGAATGTCATCTCTTGAGTGTTTTTTTTTCTTTTGTAATATCATACACACATTGTTCAAAATATGGAGACAGTACTACACAAGTGTTTGTTCATGTTGCTATATGTATATTTATCATGTTTAGTGTTCCTATTTGGTTTTTAAAAAAACACCACTACCACCATTTATCCATCTCTCTCTCTCTCTCTCTTTTTACTGATCTCAGATGCTAATTCATCCTCTGTTGCTATTTTTCACTTGTATGCATTTATGCTTTTATAATCCTACAGCCAGTATTATAAACCTTTTACAGTATTACAACTTTACTTTGCTCTTAATTCATGTATTATTTTCTTCACTGGGATTAAAGAATGAAAATATAGCTGCTTTACATCTGTAACATCAAATCTAAGTCTATTGTCATACTTCTGCAAAAGGTTTCAAAACCACAGACAAAAAATACCCCATTCCGAAATATGTTGTATTTCCACAGAAATCTTTATCCTCACTGTCAATATCAAGCGTTGAGAGAAGTCCTAGCAGGAGTGTGTTGTAAACTTTATTATTTTGGTTAAAAGTTAAAAGTCTGTCACCTTTTACAGGCTTAGGGGCAGTGAATTCACATCCACTGTGCCTAGAGCTTGGCGTAGGAAGGCGGGGCCCAGTTCTCTCCATCCGCCAATTTAACCTTCCCCGACTGGAGCCAGGAACCTTTCTTCTTCTTCTGCATTCACACGTATGCACACGAGTGGGCTTTTACGTGTATGACCGTTTTTACCCCGCCATGTAGGCAGCCATACTCCGTTTTCGGGGGTGTGCATGCTGGGTATGTTCTTGTTTCCATAACCCACCGAACGCTGACATGGATTACAGGATCTTTAACGTGCGTATTTGATCTTCTGCTTGCATATACACACGAAAGGGGTTCAGGCACTAGCAGGTCTGCACATATGTTGACCTGGGAGATCGTAAAAATCTCCACCCTTTACCCACCAGGCACTGTCACCGTGATTCGAACCCGGGACCCTCAGATTGACAGTCCAACGCTTTAACCACTCGGCTATTGCGCCCGTCAGCCAGGAACCTATTCACAGTGGAATAGAGGAACAGTGGAGTGAGGAAAATCAGAGTAAAGTGCCTATTCCAAGGACGCAAATACAAGCCACCACACGTGGCCTTGAAGACTGGTTACTGGTTCAGAAATTCAGCGTCTAACCGATTTTGCCATGACACGCAAGGCTAGATTTTAGGGAACTGATCCATTCTTGACTCAAAAACTTCTTGACTGCTGGTTTCCTAAGGCTACAATAATGATAATAATAGTAATAATAATAATAATAATGGACATTGTACAGCGCGTTTTTCAAGAAATACTGCTCAAAGTGCTTTGTGTTTCGCAGAGTTTAAACTTCATCACCAAAACCATGTACATAGCATATTATTGGCAGTTATCACTGGCATCACAAAGTGTGTAACCACAGTGTTTGTTACTGGCTGAAATTGGTTCAGATTTGTGCCACACACATTATCGTGTTACTTTTTGTAACAAGTTTTCTCTGTGTGAAATTTTGTCATCTCTCCCTGATGAGTATACTTCACCACAGTGTAGTCCCACCTTTCAGTTATTGTCTGGAAGTGTATCTGTTCTGTAATCAGAGCAGATTTTTTTCCCCACAGTATTTTGCAAGGGACAACCACTTTGTTGCCATGGGATCTTTTATGTGCACTAAGTGCATGCTGGAAACAAGACCTCAGTTTATCGTCTTATCCTATAGGCTTGTGATTTGGCTTCAGCATGTCAGATTGTGTGTAGCACATGCTGTAGCTGATGTGTGGACTGATGAGCGCTCTGGACAATGTTCAACATGCCTTGAAATGAGAAAGTGTTGATGAAACACATTGATATGGATACTTATGGAGCGCCTATCCTCAGTTTGAGACCAAACTTTAAACTCTTTACAAACACGAGGTCATTTGTACAACAGGCTGCCTACCTGGGTAGAGCTGACTGACGGTTGCTACTGGGCACTCATCATTCGTTTCCTGTGTCATTCAATCAGATTTCAGGCACGCATACATACACACTCAGACATTTTACGTGTATGACTGTTTTTGTTTTATATTAACCCACCATGTAGGCAGACATACTCCGTTTTAGGGTGTGTGCATGCTGGGTATGTTCTTGTTTCCGTAACCCACTGAACGCCGACATGGATTACAGGATCTTTAGTGTGTGTATTTCATCTTCTACGTGCATGTACACATAAAGGGGGTTCAGGCAATAGCAGGTCTGCACATATGTTGATCTGGTAGATGGTAAAAATCTCCACCCTTTACCTACCAGGCGTCGTCACCGAGATTGGAACCCGGGACCCTCAGATTGAAAGTCCAACACTTTAACCATTCAGCTATTGTGGCATTTAAGATGTGTATGAGCTGTATTTGTGCAGATGGATGTAAAACCTGAACAGACAATCAAGGAACTCTGCACTGTAAGACAGCCTGGAGAGATTTATTGTAAATAAAAAGTTATGTTCCTTTTTTAGTTTCTTTTTGCAGTAAAAGTTAATTTATTTTTGTATGAAAGTTTTATCTTGTAGTGACAGCCGTGGTAAATGAAGCTTTCATGTTATTTTTGTAAATAAAAAGTTATTTTCCTATCTTAGTTTCTTTTTGCAGTAAAAGTTAATTCATTTTTGTATAAAAGTATTATCTTGTAGTGACAGCTGTGGTAAATGAAGCTTTAATGTTATTTTTGGATCTTCCCCATCTGATTCACAGCATCATTTCCATTCTGAAAAGACTGACCTATTAACAACTTTCTTTTCTATGTTTGTGCTATTCATCAATGACATTAAAATATATGTTATCATGGTTTTCATGCAGGCTTCATTGATCTATAATGGACTTTTCAGTATTGTGGGTTTCAACCTGACACAAAATGTGCATTACAATTTTCATGGTCTACAATCATTTTAGTGGTGAAACTAACATGTACTTTATTTTGTTTTACTTTGTGTTCTTGCTCCAGTTCTCTGTAATGAAATGAATAAAAATAAATAAAAATAAATCAGAAACGAAGAAAATCTTGTCTGCAAGAGTGAGTGAGAGAGACAGATGGATAGAGTATCATGGAACAAAAATAGTGGAGAAGACAAGAGCATATAAAAGGAAACTTTCCTCCATGAAATCACATTTAATCTTGCATACTTACTATGGCTCAAAAGCACAAAAAGCCACAGCTATTTCCTGGCCTGCCTTGTATCAAAAAAAGTCTGGAAGCCAACAGACAAAAAACCCCTAAAGAGCCCCTTGCTCTTTGCATTTGAAACTTCCTTCATTGAGGTTTGAAACAATATATATTGGTCTGGAAGTCAACAGACAAAAAACCCCTAAAGGGCCCCTTGCTCTTTGGATTTGAAACTCTTCCTTCATTGAGGTTTGGAACAAGATATATTAGTCTGCAAGTGAACAGACAGAAAACCTCTAAAGTGCCCCTTGCTCTTTGCATTTGAAACTCTTCCTTCATTGAGGTTAGAAACAAGATATAGTCTGCACTTAGGGAGAAAGAAAACCCGTAAGGGCCCCTTACTCTCTGCATTTAAAACTTCTTTCACTGAGGTTTGAAACAGATATATATTAGTCTACACTTGGAGAGAAAGAAAACCTCTGAAGGCCCCCTTACTCTCTGCATGCTGAATCATTTCCTCCAGTGAGCCTGGAAACAAAGAGCCGATAAACTACCTTTCATCATTACACGCGTGTCAGCTCTTACACACTGACAGATGCAATGAGTTACGTATCATAACCCTAAAAGGAGGAGTTTGTATTATACTCCATGTTTGGTGTTACATATACTTACCATGTCAAACTGATACAAACTAGGCCTATCGGTTTGCTCTGCTTGGCCAAATTTCGCGCAGCTAACAGTGAAAAGACGAGCCGCCTTGCCCCGGTCCACTCTCAGCCAATCAAACGTCTCTAAAAGCTACTGCTACATTTAATTCCATACTGGTTGACCAAATAATCTTTCAGAAGATAGGAAGTCCAAGTTTAAGCTTTATAATAGTATTCACAGACAAATTTTTTTTTTTATGTAACATCAATCAATGCTTACCCATTCATTTAACCAATGTCAAGCAAACAGAAACACATGCAAACCAGTGTGATGAAAATGCATGATTTTATTGATCATATCACTGTACAAGCTGCAGACAATGGAGAGAGGATGGGAAAGCAGTAACAACACACAAATTAAAACAACAGTTTGTTAATGCTATCTGTACACATCAGTCCATAACCAACTGCATTTTTCTGGATTAAAAAAAAAAGTCTATTCAATTATTAAAGGGTTCATTTTCTATCATCTCTTTTCTTTTAATCTTTTAAGTTAGTATTTTTTACTGTAACCTACCACAACCATCCATCTTACATGAAGAATTTCTCCTGCTGGCAAATGTTTCATTGAAAACATGCGTGCACACATACACACACATATACCAAAAAAAAAAAAAACCCAAAAAACTGCACACACATATTCCAAAAAAACAATTCCACAAGTAAATCTCATTTAGTCATGATGTAGCTGAATTCTCAGTACACACTGCATAATTCTTTTTCAAATCTAAAAAAAAAACCCCAACAAACATGGCATGCACCAGATCATTTGAGTGAATGTGAGGGTGTCTGCATTAGCACCCAACACACTAGTAAACAGCAGCAAGATGAGTATATGTATATGAGGGAACAATAAAAAGCTTATCTGCAACAAAGCTATTTTCAAAACAACTGTACACCCCTCTCTCATGCACACAAGTTTTAATTATCATTTCACTCCTATTGGAGTATGGAAGATTACTGCAAAATAATCTTTTCATGCCCAGAACAAACATTTCCAAATACACAACACACACACACTCATAAAAAGCATGCACATACTTGCATATTTATGGAAACCAAAGGGAATAATTCTCCTGTCATGATCTTCAAATCCTCGCAAAGCACAACACACTCCGATTAAACTTGAACACAGCAACCCCCCCAGTCAGTCTCATTCACAATGAACCACTGTCTGTCAGGGCCATGACGGCATCCTTCACCTTCCCTTCAGAAGCCTGGTAGGCTGCAGTGAACGCTTGGCGAGCCGCTCTGCACAGAAGATAATGATAATGTCATTTGTTTAGCAATTTCAAATTATTTCATTGTCTGCTTCAAACAATCAAAATAGAAGATTTTCTTAAGATGCATTCAATTGCTCATCAAGAAATAAGCCAAACAATAGATGGAAATAAATGAATCCCCCACACACCTTTCCTTGATTTCTATACACACATCAATCATCACGTAAAAGGAAAACATTCAGAAAAGAAAAATATAACATTTCTATTCCCTCCTTTCAAACAAAATCTCAGGTTCCTACAGATCTGACCCCCACAAAAAGATTCCATGTTTGTCCTGACCTTTTACATACCACACGGAAAACGTTTCACACTGATCACATACCCAAACTGAATTTCAAATATTTGTCTGGAAAAAAAAATCCATGTTTTGCATGCCAGACTGAAAATGTTTCACACTGAACACAACACCAAACTGAATTGTTTATATTTGTCCAAAACACCACTGATGAAAGAGATTAGCGATATCCTGATATACACATGTTCAATTTTCACAACTTTTTAGTTTTACAATTTATTTATTTATTTCTTAAATGCTTTAAGCTCTTTGTGGAATGGCACTGGTCATGGGTTTTTTCAAAATTCCAAGACTTTTTCTGTACCCTTTAAGGGAAAAACATTATTTTTCCAAGAATTCTTCAGTCCTGGTTAAGGTTCCCTCATTATTCCAAAAATTTTCTAGACTGGCATCACTCTGTACTTCAAATAATAATCTACAGAAGTAGTGCATACAATATTTGATTAGTGATTTTTTGTTGTTGTTTTTTTGTCCTAATCCCGCTTCCCCCATCCCGCCTCTCACACACACCCTTCCAATATTATGTTTTTTCTTTCTCCAGTCACTGACACTCACCCTCTCCATTTTAGATTTTGTACTCTATCTTTTCCACATTCTGTTCTCTGTCTGTCTGTCTGTTTCTCTCTTCCTTTTTTAGTCCCCGTGAGGTCTCCGCACTCAGCTCTTTCAAGTCTGCCCTAAAACCCACCTCTTCACAAGATAGCCTCCTTCCCCTACCTCTTCCTTGTCTTCAGTTTCTTCAGTTGTAGAGTAATGCATGTGTGTGAATGACAGGTGTAAAAGCATTTAGATTTGTCTCTGCACAAGATTCAGTGCTATATAAATACTATCATTACTTATTATCATTACTCATTCCACTGCAGGTACAAGTCAACTCCTACCATGTCTACTTCCCCTGTGGGACAGGTATCTTCATACCAATACACTATTCTGATTTCAAATATTTTTACTTGGTACAGTTGGTGTTCTAACTAAACTGTTTAGATTCCAGGAAACATAAAAAACAAAGCTTTGTTTGACTGATCAAATCAACAGTTCTCCATCAATTTTTACCACTTTAGTGAACCAGACTTTTTTTTCACATTGGTTTCATGTAGTGCTCGTCTGGGGGAGTTGTAGCTGTGGGGTAGAATGATTTAACTCTTTGAAGAATTACTTGGGTGCTGTATAGAATTGTTTACCAGATTGCTCTTTGCACTCATATTACATTAAACCACACACACACACACTACACACACACCAAACACACAAAAATCTATCCTCTACATACACACACACGTACACACACACACACAACACGCACACACACACAAACACACACACACACACACACACACACACAGAGCACCAACAAACCTGCGTTTAGCAACATCGTCCTCCAGCTCATGCGACTTGACGGCAGCCAGTCGCAGAATGTCCGGAGGTATGTGCGCGAGTCGCGCCACGTTCAGCCCGTAGCTCTTGCCTGCAGCGCCCTCTGTCAGCTGATACAGGAACGTCAGGTGTTCGTCCGAACTCTCCGCTCCCTCCTCTTCTTTCTCCTCTTCCTTCCTCTCTTCGCTGCTGCTCCCCTCCTCAGCACCTGGACAGGTGTGTTGTCGTTGTACATATCCAATGAATGAATCACTTTCTTACTGATCAGACTGAGAGTGTGGTATGTTAGGATTTGTAGTGTCCCTGGGTAAGGAGGCGTGCATGGGGTTGGGGGTTTGGGGGGCAGGGGGAGGGTGTGTGTATGTTTGTGTGTGTGTGTGTGTGTGTGTGTCAAAAAGTCAAAATTTTTATTTCAAGATGGTAATTAAATAAGCAATGACTGCTTTATTTTCTTCTTCTTTTTTTTTTAATTTTTTTTTTACATCAAGCCATATAAAAAAAAAAGAAAAAAAGAAAAGAAAAAGAAAAAAAGACAAAAGAAAAAGTGGGGAGGTACATAGAAAAACACACACAAACAAAGTACTGGAAATATAGTTACATGCATACAAGAATCGTGGGTAAAATGAAATACATGTGTGTGTGTGTGTGTTTTGTGTGTGAATAAGGAAGGTGGGTGTGTGTGTGTGTGTGTGTGTGTGTGTGTGTGTGTGTGTGTGTGAATAAGGAAGGTGTGTGTGTGTGTGTGTGTGTGTGTGTGTGTGTGTGTGTGAATAAGGAAGGTGTGTGTGTGTGTGTGTGTGTGTGTGTGTAAGCAATATCTTTCAAAAAAAAAGTCATTTCATGATGTCAAAAAGCAAGGCAAGCCTAAAAATTGCTCATCGTTAATATTTTTGATTTACACCTGCTAGCACTGGGCATATGAATACAAAATGCAGTACATCTTCTCCAGAAAACATTCAGTTTAACATAGGACAAGAAAGCACTGAGTGTGAGAGCCAATATCAGCTTTATTTGTCATATTTGTTTGTTTGTTTTCTTTAGCTTTGTTTCATTTTTGTTGTGTTTCATTAGTTGACAACCAAATTCATATCAAACTGATTCATTTATTTATCTATTTATCATTATTCATTATTATTATAAATGATCAATTATTCATTATCATTATTTTCATTAACGTCAATTATTATTATTATCATTATTAGCAAGTCCTTCAAAACAGAACATAATCATTATTATCATCATTACCATTAAGTCCTTCAAAACAGAACATTATCATTATTATCATCATTACCGTTAAGTCCTTCAAAACAGAACATTATCATTATTATCATCATTACAGTTAAGTCCTTCAAAACAGAACATTATCATTATTATCATCATTACCATTAAGTCCTTCAAAACAACATTATCATTATTATCATCATTGTCATTAAGTCCTTCAAAACAGAACATTATCATTATTATCATCATTACCGTTAAGTCCTTTAAAACAGAACATTATCATTATTATCATTACCGTTAAGTCCTTTAAAACAGAACATTATCATTATTATCATCATTACCATTAAGTCCTTCAAAACAACATTATCATTATTATCATCATTGTCATTAAGTCCTTCAAAACAGAACATTATCATTATTATCATCATTACCGTTAAGTCCTTTAAAACAGAACATAATAATTATTATCATCATTACCGTTAAGTCCTTTAAAACAGAACATTATCATTATTATCATCATTACCGTTAAGTCCTTTAAAACAGAACATTATCATTATTATCATCATTACCATTAAGTCCTTCAAAACAGAACATTATCATTATTATCATCATTACCGTTAAGTCCTTCAAAACAGAACATTATCATTATTATCATCATTACCGTTAAGTCCTTCAAAACAGAACAAAACAAAACAAAATGCTCACCGTCATACAGAAGGAAAGACATGTGGTAGTTTCCGACAGCCTCAGGATACATCTGCTGGAATTCGGCCAGCATGGGATAGTGCGTGACAAACAGCGTGAGACACTGCACCTGTGTAACCAGAGAAAGACAGAAACAAACAGGGGATTCTTTAGATCTTCTGTAGACAGAACACCCCACCAGCTACACTCACAGAATGCTTTGTGCTTCCATGCTGAACAAAACATAGAGCAACACGTACTGTACCAGGGTTTCATCCAAAAATTAACGCAAAATTAGCGAGAATGAGTGCGATTGTGAGAAAACGTGGACTAGAAGCATCTCACCCCCCCAAAAAAAACATGTACACTTTCTTCTCCTAACACAAAATGAAAAAGAAAAAACCAAAAAAGATCAATATCCACACCCACCTCTGTCACAAAGTACTCCAGCGTAGCATAAGCGATGGCCACACCATCGTGCGTGCTGGTGCCTCGGCCCAGCTCATCAATGATGACCAGCGAGCGTTCTGTGGCTGCCGCCATTATCTCCCCTGCTTCCTGCAGCTCCACCATGAAGGTGCTGCGTCCTCGGAAAATCTCGTCCTCCGCGCCCATTCTGCACACGTCATCCACAGTCCGCCATCAGACAGTGAGCACGCACAGAACGAGCAAGAACCCCTTGTGAAATGAAGATCAGGGTATTGGCCAGAAAAGTTAAACTTCCAAAACTAGGCAAAAGAAGTTCCTGTTTGAAGTAAAAATAATAAAACAACTGCCATTCATCGGTGTGTCAGTATGTCTGGTGAAATGTGCTTTGTTTTGTAAATAAGAAATAAAAATGTAACAGAAACCTGTGAGAACATTTTGGCTTCTTCATACTTTTTTTGTTGCCCTTCCCAAAAGAGCATTTTCTTATTTATTAGAATGTGAGGTAAAAAAAACATCTTTTCCAAATGTTCTGCCAAATTTAGAGTCAACGGACTAAGTATTTCCAGAGAAAATGAACTTTGTTAAATTTTACCTTCGACACACACACATGCATACAGATAATTACATGTTACGCACAGACAAATTTGGTGTCAACTGACAAAGTAGTTGCAGAGAAAATGTCAATGTTAAAGTTTACCACAGACACACGGACACACACACAAAGACAACCGAACACCAGGTTAAAACAGACTCACTTTGTTTACACAAGTGAGTTAACAACCTGAAAACCAGTTCTACAACAAACCAACCACAGACAGAAGACACAGACAACATCACCACCAAACAGACGGAAAACGCAGACAACATCACACCTGGTGTATATGGCGTCCAGCACACCCAGACGAGCCGAGGCTGCCGGCACGAAGGACCCCATCTGAGCCATGATGGCGATCAGCGCCACCTGCCGGATGTAGGAGCTCTTGCCTCCCATGTTGGGGCCCGTCACGATCATCACACGCTGTCCCCCTGCCTGCACACCGTCCACTTTGTTACATTTGTATTTGTATTTCTTTTTACCACATCAGATTTCTCTGTGTGAAATTCGGGCTGCTCTCCCCAGGGAGAGCGCGTCCGTCGCTACACTACAGCGCCACCCATTTTTTTGTTATTTTTTCCTGCGTGTAGTTTTATTTGTTTTTCCTATCGAAGTGGATTTTTCTACAGAATTTTGCCAGGAATAACCCTTTTGTTGCCGTGGGTTCTTTTACGTGCGCTAAATGCATGCTGCACCTCGGTTTATCGTCTCATCCGAATGACTAGCGTCCAGACCACCACTCAGGGTCTAGTGGAGGGGGAGAAAATATCGGCGGCTGAACCGTGATTCGAACCAGCACACACAGATTCTCTCGCTTCCAAGGCGGACGCGTTACCTCTAGGCCATCACTCCACATTGTGGGTTCTTCTTCTCTTTCTTTGTTCGTAGGCTGCAACTCCCATGTTCACTTGTATAAACATTTTTAATGTGTCCATTAAACCCCCCACCCTCCACAAATGCTACTTAATTATTTCAGACATTTAGATGATTGCATTCTTTCAATCTCAAACAGAAATGAAAATTTAAAAAAATCCAACACCAAAATAAATCTGCAGCTTAAGTGTATAATGAACTTCTTTTTCTTCCTTTGTGGGCTGCAACTCACACATTCACTCGTATGTACACGAGTGGGCATTTACGTGTATGACCGTTTTTACTCCGCCATGTAGGCAGCCATGTAGGCATGCTGGGTACGTTCTTGTTTCCATAACCCACTGAACGCTGACATGGATTACAGGATCTATAATGTGCATATTTATCTTTTGCTTGCGTATACATACGAAGGGGGTTCAGGCACTAGCAGGTCTGCACATATGCTGACCTGGGAGATCGGAAAAATCTCCACCCTTTACCCATCAGGCGCCATTACTGAGATTTGAACCCGGGACCCTTAGACTAAAGTCCAACGCTTTAACCACTCTACTACTGCGCCCGTTGTATGATGATCAAAGTATGCTTTTATTTTCTTTGAAAGTATGTGAATTTTTTCTGCCAGTCCACTTTAAAATCATCATCATATCTTTTCTTTTTACCTGTTTACACCATGGTCTTGTTCTGGTGTTGCTTTATCTGCCTGCACCAGGAGAGACACTTTGCTTCATAAAGTGCATCAATTCGGTTTCTTTATCATATCACTACAGGCCCAAACACTGCCAAATAACAGAAAGCACACACACACACACATACACAGCACCAAACTTACATGAAAATCAACATGTGTTTGAAATCGTTCAGAGTTTAAATTAGAAGCCCCATTGGCTCTTTGTTGCAATTCTACTGGTTGACTAGTTATTTCATTTCATTTCATTTATATTCCTTTTCATGCTAATTGAGGAGAGAGGAACAGGGAAAGTAGTGATGATTTAAGGCATGGGTGAGGTGGGGGAGACGATGGATTTTCATCGAAAATTACAAATGTGGATAGACGATAAGCAAAAGAACGAACAGTTTCAGTTTCAGTTTCAGTAGCTCAAGGAGGCGTCACTGCGTTCGGACAAATCCATATACGCTACACCACAT
This sequence comes from Babylonia areolata, assembly GCF_041734735.1. Lineage (NCBI taxonomy): Eukaryota > Metazoa > Mollusca > Gastropoda > Neogastropoda > Buccinidae > Babylonia > Babylonia areolata. The sequence goes on along the minus strand of NC_134880.1, from coordinate 16,128,040 downwards.
CTGCCAAGCAGATGCCTGACCAGCAGCTTAAGTGTATAATGAACTTCTTCTTTTTCTTCCTTTGTGGGCTGCAACTCCCACGTTCACTCGTATGTACACGAGTGGGCTTTTACGTGTGTGACCGTTTTTACTCTGCCATGTAGGCAGCCACGTAGGCATGCTGGGTACGAACAAACAGCGCCAAACAACATGTCGTCACCTGGAGATGAGTGCTGTTGGGGACAAACTGCTCCCCTTCCCCCTTCAGAGCGTCAATGACTGGGTGCCGGCCATCCTCAATCTCTATGGCAACCGTGTCGTCCGTCATTTGTGGTCTGCAGACAAACATGAATCGGTCACAAAATTCACGATTCATTAACCTTTGACCCATACTGGGGCATGCATGGTTTCAGAAGCCAGCGTAATCAAGAATGCAACTTGGTGTATCATAACGCTTGCATCAGTTTAGGTAAAGTGAGGGTTAACTTTCCATCTTCTGCATGAAAGTATCCTACACAACATTGCAAGTCTTAATGAGTTTACGAAGTCCAAGGAGAAAATGTTTACTTGCAGAAAATAATCCTCAAAATGAAAATACAGACTTTGGACATACATAGCAATCAGGTAACAGTCTTTTATATATATCAGAAAAAATTGGGCATTCCATAATAATAGCATCACCACACTCATCGTTTCTTTAAAATAACAAGTCACAAAAGTGATAACAGGGAAATATGCTACACACAAAGCACATAATAAATCATTCACACACATTTATCTCACTTTCCATGACAATACAAGAATGCAACCAAAGATACAAACACAGACAAATACACACACACAGACACACACTCAAAAGCACACAGCTTTCTGTGAGCGTTCTCTCTTCACTGGTCTGTTACAATTTGCAGGATAAAATATTCCCAGTAGCATCATGAACAACTACTTTTTTGGGGGGGTGCTGAATATTTCCATGCAAACCAGAAGCAGTGCAAACTTTTAAATGTCACTGATATTTAAGAATATAGCATTCAGTACTTCACTTGATCTGCTTGGGAACTGTTGTTTACCAAATTATAACTACTCTTGTAACCAGACACTATGTTAACAGATTTAAAAATCAAATTTTGCATTTCTCATAACTACTCTTGTAACCAATCATTATGTTAACAAGTTTAAAAGCAAAATTTTGCATTTCAAGAAGTGTATGGTAGTTCAAAACAGACATCCACAACTTCTACCATGTCATATCAATTATCACCTGTCTCCTCCACATGAATGTCACAGGGCTCCTGATGCCATATCAGAAAAAAATCTCTGAAAATCTGGTACTGGAGGTTGGAGTGAGAACATGTCTTCCCCCCCCCCCCCCCCCAACCAGCAAACCAAGCCTTCTTTGTTTTTGCTTTTTGTGTGTGGCATATTAGAAAATATGCATGTAGCCATAAAATCAGAATTGCTCTCAAATAATAGGAGCAGTTGGCATCCCTGCAAAAGGCTGAACAAAGTCAGATTCAAACATTCATGAAAATTCAATCCTTTCTTTTTGGGGGTGTGGAGGATACAATAACAATACACACACATTATGAGTAGAGACGTCAAAGTGGAAGTCAGTCAATGAATAAATTTGGAAGTAACGTTTTGCCCAATCATCATCATACCTTTGCCTTCCTCTATACTAATTCCGGTTGACTGGGATTTTTCTCATTTTCTCCACAATCAATAAAAGAAAAAAAAAACGAAAAAAAAACTTGTTATGGTTTGATATGAAATACTGTGACTCTCTTGCCAAGATCACAAAGAGTATGGAGGAAGGCATAGGTATGATGCCGACTGGACAGAAAAGCACAGGGGAGACATAATCACCTGCAGTAGCCGTCTTGCTGCGCGACCTTGGCCAGGGACAGGAGCACGTCCAGAGAGGCCAGGAGTTGCACGGCTTTACGGTAACGCAGGAAGCCTTCAGAGAACTCCCTGTGGGCAGTACACCTCATGTCAACATCTTCACCAACGCCCTGACGTCAACATCTTCATGTCAACATCTTCACCAACGCCCTGATGTCAACATCTTCATGTCAACATCTTCACCAACACCCTGACGTCAACATCTTCACGTCAACATCTTCACCAACATCCTGACGTCAACATCTTTACCAACACACTCACGTCAACATCTTCATCAACACCCTGACACCAACATCTTCACCAACGGTAACGCAGGAAGCCTTCAGAGAACTCCCTGTGGGCAGTACACCTCATGTCAACATCTTCACCAACACCCTGATGTCAACATCTTTATGTCAACATCTTCACCAACACCCTGATGTCAACATCTTTATGTCAACATCTTCACCAACACCCTGATGTCAACATCTTCACCACAACATCTTCACCAACACCCTGACGTCAACATCTTCACGTCAACATCTTCACCAACATCCTGACGTCAACATCTTTACCAACACACTCACGTCAACATCTTCATCAACACCCTGACACCAACATCTTCACCAACGGTAACGCAGGAAGCCTTCAGAGAACTCCCTGTGGGCAGTACACCTCATGTCAACATCTTCACCAACGCCCTGACGTCAACATCTTCATGTCAACATCTTCACCAACGCCCTGACGTCAACATCTTCATGTCAACATCTTTACCAACACCCTGATGTCAACATCTTCACGTCAACATCTTCACCAACACCCCAACGTCAACATCTTCACGTCAACATCTTCACCAACACCCTGACGTCAACATCTTCACCAACATCCTGACGTCAACATCTTTACCAACACACTCACGTCAACATCTTCATCAACACCCTGACACCAACATCTTCACCAACGGTAACGCAGGAAGCCTTCAGAGAACTCCCTGTGGGCAGTACACCTCATGTCAACATCTTCACCAACGCCCTGACGTCAACATCTTTATGTCAACATCTTCACCAACACCCTGATGTCAACATCTTTATGTCAACATCTTCACCAACACCCTGATGTCAACATCTTCACCAACACCCTGATGTCAACATCTTTATGTCAACATCTTCACCAACACCCTGATGTCAACATCTTCACCAACACCCTGATGTCAACATCTTCACCAACAACATCTTCACCAACACCCTGATGTCAACATCTTCACTAACACCCTGATGTCAACATCTTCACCAACACCCTGATGTCAACATCTTCACCAACACCCTGACACCAACACCCTGACATCAACATCTTCACCAACACCCGGACCTCAGCATCTCCACCGACACACCTCACGTCAACATCTTCATCATCATAACATGATGACAACACACCCAGATGTCAACATCTTCACCAACATCTACACCACCATCACATGATGAAACTGAAGTTCTGTCTGATATGTGAAGGCCCTGCATGCTCAGAATAAGCAATCTGAACATGTAATATTCCATTTGCATGTAAAAAAATCAACATAAGAGCAACTTCAAGGACAAAATCTTCAGGAAAACACACCCTGAAGAAGTTTGATTTTTCATGTTTCCAACAACAGCACATTTAACTATTAAAAAAAACCCAACAGATTTTAATCATTTACACTCTATCCTCTTCCTCTTATGCAGCAACATAACTGTTTGTATTTCAAATCATATCATTTTCAGAGTTAAATGAATGAAAGTGGTACATAGTGCAATAGCATCTTATACTGAATTCATTCACACACACACACACAAAGAAAAAAAAAGTGGAAGAAAGAAACAAGAGAAGGGGGGAAGAAGAAAAAAAAGAAGTGACACAGTGGAAGAGTCAGGTAAAACCGATGTATGACTGATGGACTCACAGTCTTAGAAAGACAGACAGCCAGCCAGAGAGACAGATGTTACAGGCAGAAAGATAAATAATAATAATAATAATAATAATGGTATTTATATAGCGCTGAATCTTGTGCACAGACAAATCAAATATAGAGACAGACAGAAAGCGACGGAGAAATCCTCACTTCAGGAACTGCTCCCAGGCGTCAGACACGGTGGCCACCAGCTGCTCTCTCAACTGACTCAGTCTGCGGTATTTCTCCGCCACAAAGGGGGGGTGGAATCGGCTCACTGCCTTTGTGCTGTCACACACACACACAGGTGCTTCCGTTACTGTACTGTTTTGTGTTGTATCATGTTGTGTTTTATTGTGATGTGTTGTGTTGTGTTGTGTTGCATTGTGTGTTCTGTTGTATTTTGCTGTATTGTACTGTATTGTAGTTTGTATTGTCTTGTATTGTAATGCATTGTATTGCATTGTGTTGTGTTGTACTGCATTGTATTGTGCTGCACTGCATTGCACTGGATTGTATTGAACTGTATTATACTGTATTATACTATATTGTATTGCATGTTGTGTTCCCTTGCATTGCGCTGTATTGCACTGTTGTACTGCATTGTATTGTATCATACTATACTGTATTGCATGTTGTGTTGCATTGCACTGTATTGTATTGTACTGTACTGCATTGTATTGTATTATACTATACTGTACTGCATGTTGTGTTGTGTTGCATTGCACTGTATTGTACTGTACTGCATTGTACTGTATTATACTGAACTGTATTGCATGTTGTGTTTCGTTACATTGTACTGCACTGTATTGCATTGGAATACTTCTTGAATGCACTGCCCCAATGGCCTTGAAAGGTTACGTGACTTTTAACCTTTACTTAACCAAATTCCAGTACACACAAACACGACCATGTCTACATACCTACTGATCTGGGTCCACTGTTTGGGCACTGTGTTGAGCTGAGTGTTCTTCACTTCCACAAGGTACTGAAAGCAATCGAGATACAAAATAGGACAATACAATGCATCAATCGCATGGGAAACATACAATTAGCTTCAAGATGAAATGGTTACCGTACTTAACTTTGGCTGGAAACTACAGATAAAAGATTATTTCTTTAACAGTAAAAGAAAACCCAAACCCAAATCGAAAAGTCAAGATGTTAACATTCCTGATGTTTTGTATGTGTTTTTAAGTTTACAATATTGGATGTTTTTCCTCTCACATAAGATTTATTTATCTTTTTGCATTAGTTTACTTCAGAATGACACATCTTATATCATTATACAGTTTTCAGTTTTGTTTGCATTTCCTGCTGTAATTTGTTACTTTCTGCCTAGTTTGTCTTTTTTTTTCTCACATGTATGTATTTACGTGAATTCATTACAAACATATGAAGTAAGTTAATTATTAAAAAAATAATAACAGTTAGGGTGAGAAAAAAACACACACCATTTATTCCCCCCCACCCCCCACACACACACATAATAAACAACCAGAAATTTGTTTCTTTACTAATGAATTCTCAGTGTAAATAAACCATAACAGCTTACTCTTATGTAAGTACAATTAACACAAGTATAGATTCAGGATATACATTTTTTTCTAATGTATGTCATTATGACACTTCAAAAAAGTATTCTAACAGACAATTCACTAATTGTATATAATAGGAAATTTTCTTCCTAAAATTACATTTAAATAACATACTTACCATGACCCACTAGTGCAGACTTTGGCAGGGGTCTGACATTCCTGTCCTGTGCAAACTACTACCCGCCTATGCGGAGAAAACAAAAGTAGCTATGGCCGATAACCTCCCGAAACAGGTTACCTCCCCTTTGCATCCCTGACTAGAGCCCTCTTTTTCCGGCAGCCATCTTGACTCCTGATCCTGTGCTCAGTGGACTCTTCATACGGCTAATTTTTTTTGTATTTCTGTCTGTCTATCAATTCTTTGACACTCATGTTTTGTATCTGACAAAGACTTGTATCAGGTCATAAACTTACTTAGCTCGCTTGGCCAGTCGAGCTAAAATTATGGTGCAATCTCAATCGTAAGGGCCCTCTACCTCAGGTTCTGAAATTCTGGCTACTCTCACCCGGGAGAATGTGCAGCTATTGTACAGAGCCTCCGCCATTTTTTTTTTTTCCACTTCTTTTTTCTGTTCGCAAGTGTTTGTTTTCCTATCAAAGGGGAGTTTTCTACAGAATTTTGCCACGGACAACCCTTTTGCTGCTGTTGGTTCTTTTATGTGTGCTAAGAGCGTACTGTACACGGGACCTTGGTTTATCACTGCATCTGACTGATTTAGTGTCCAGGTGCTAGTTACATTGCTTGGTTCTAACTTTTTGACAGTTACACGTGACTAAATGCCTACGTTGACCGAACTACACCATTGGTCAGTTCCATACTACACACAGTAGCGGATTATGACCATACTAGGCTTTTTTGTCCGAGCAATGCAACTGGCTACAGACCACTGTTTGGTCCAGTAGAGGGGGCAGTGAGAAAGCCTGGTCTGTATATGGGACTGGAACCTGTGGGGACTTGCTTCCTAGTTCGGGAGCATCACCACTGGGCCACCGCTCCACTAATACATTGTTATGCTCTATATATCTATCATTTCTTGCACAACGGAAGAAAAAAAACAGACAGTTAATTCATTAAACCCTGCACCCGAGCATTGTGAGGGCACCAAAATCTATTTCATTAAAACGGTTTCTGTGTTTCTACATCTGCCTAAACCACAAGCCAAGAGAACAACTAACTTCTACAATATTCCCCACCTTGTCCACATGTGTCAATTTTTTGGTGAAAATTGGTCAGTTTCAGTAACTTTTTGCATCTTTTCTCATCAACATTCTCTCTCGCCTTGACTACTGTAACTACCTATTGTCTGGTTTGTCTGCTTCATCCATTCAGTCCCTTCAGCACATACAAAACTCTGCTGCCCGACTTGTTCTCAGAAAGAAAAGATCTGAGCACATCACTCCTATTTTGCAACATCTCCATTGGCTCCCTATCTCACACAGAATAAAGCATAAGATCAGCACTCTATGTTATAAATGTATTTACAAATCTGCCCTTTATTATCTTTGTGGCTGCCTTCACCTCTACACTCCATCTCGCTCTCTACGATCGGCTTCGACGGGCGCAATAGCCGAGTGGTTAAAGCGTTGGACTGTCAATCTGAGGGTCCCAGGTTCGAATCACGGTGATGGCGCCTGGTGGGTAAAGGGTGGAGATTTTTACGATCTCCCAGGTCAACATATGTGCAGACCTGCTAGTGCCTGAACCCCCTTCGTGTGTATATGCAAGCAGAAGATCAAATACGCACGTTAAAGATCCTGTAATCCATGTCAGCGTTCGGTGGGTTCTGGAAACATGAACATATCCAGCATGCACACCCCCGAAAACGGAGTGTGGCTGCCTACGTGGCGGGGTAAAAACGGTCATACACGTAAAAGCCCACTTGTGTGCATACGAGTGAACGCAGAAGAAGAGGAAGAAGATCGGCTTCGGATCCACTCTATTTACGCATACCCAGATTCAATCACTCTACCGTTGGACGCCGTTCTTTCTGTGTCTGTGGACCTTGTATTTGGAATGAACTTCCTCTTTCGCTTCGTCAGGTCTCCGCACTCAACTCTTTCAAGTCTGGCCTTAAAACCCACCTCTTCACAAGATAGCCTCCCTCCCCTACCTCTTCCTTGTCTTCAGTTTTCTTCAGTTTTAGAGTAATGCATGCGTGTGAAAGTGCTTAGATTTGTCTCTGCATGAGATTCAGCGCTATATAAATACTATCATTATTAAGGCTGCCGAGGCTGTAAACTCCCAAGGGCAGAATGGGAAACACTTTGCTAAAATGGTTTAAAAGAACTCACCTCAGTTTGTGAAACAGTGACATAGTCTGCCGATGGCTGTCGCAAAACAAGACGGATTTCGCGGCGATAGTCCTTCAGCTCCTGAATGACACTGCTTATCTCCCCCTTCACCTCGGCCACCTGAGTGTAGCGGCTGTCGTCAGTGAACAGGTTGGCTTTGTCGTTCTCCCTGAACAAAGAAACAAAACAAGTGAATAATGAAGATAATAAATGAAAGGTGTGAGCGACGGGAAATGGGGGAGGAGAGAGTCTAAGTACAATACTAGTTATCAATTTTGTTACACAATGCACAAATATGTTAGCCACAGTTCTTGGTTTTTTCCTTTTTACAGAAACAAAGGTGCTTACAAATCAGCAATGCCACCAAAAATACCCCCCCCCCCCAAAACTAACTAAACTAAACTAAGAATGGAGACTATGCAGAAAGATGAAGATCATCACACAGCAGACAGCAATGGAACAAGATAACCTTCAACATTTGTACATATTAAACCAAAACATTATTAGATATAAAAGAAAATTCAATAATTTCCCATAGAATTTCAACAATTTTTTTTTTATTGTTCATGGGTTGAATATCTTCTTCTGCATTCGTGGGCTGCAACTCCCAAGTTCACTCGTGTATATATGCGAGTGGGCTTTTACGTGTATGACCGTTTTTAACTCACCATGTGGGCAGTCATACTCTGCTTTCTAGGGAGTGTATGCTGGGTATGTTCTTGTTTCCATAACCCACCGAACGCTGACATGGATTATGGGATCTTTAACGTGCGTATTTGGTCCTCTTCTTGTGTATACACACAAAGGGGGTGCACATATGCTGACCTGGGAAATCGTAAAAATCTCAACCCTTTACCCACAAGGCGCCGTCACCGTGATTCAAACCCGGGACCCTCAGATTGAAAGTCCAACACTTTAACCATTCAGCTATTGCGCCCATCGGGCTGGATATCATATGTCTGTATGCCATACACTATCCTTTACTTAGCAAAAAGCGAGTCTGATTTTTTTTTTTTTTTTCCAAAATCAAACAGAGCTGTAAAAACAAGAGACTAGGAATTAAGCATTTAATAACAAGGTGCTCCCATGTAAAAGAAATATGAAATAAGATTAAAAGACTTTTAAAAATCATTTTTACTATGATTCCATCTATTCATCTAAGTTGCTTGTCCCCAGCTTACTGCACAGGACCGTATCAGGGGTGAAAAGCTGTAAATATTGATCCCTCTCTCACTCTTACTCCCAGGTTTGATTCAAAAATCAAACTGAGCGTCTGATGATAAACTGAGGTATAGTGTGCAGCACGCACTTGGCGCACTGAAGAAGAACCCATCGCAACGGGAGTGTTGTCCTCTGGCAAAATTCTGTAGAAGAAATCCATTCTGATAGGTACATAAATACATAATATGCATGCTCTCAAGGCCTGACAAAGCGTGTTGAGTTATGCTGCTTGCTGGTCAGGCATCTGCCTAGCAGAAGTGGTGTGGTGTATATGGATTTGTCCGAATGCAGTGATGCCTCCTTGAATAACTTCGTCTTCCTCTTCTTCTTCTTCTTTGTTCGTAGGCTTCAATTCCCACGTTCACTCATATATACATGCGTTGGCTTTTACGTGTATGACCATTTTAACCCCGCCATGTAGGCAGCCATACTCCGTTTCTGGGGGGGGTGAACACGCTGGGTATATTCTTGTTTCCATAACCCTCCTAACTCTGACACGGATTACAGGATCTTTAACATGTGTATTTGATATTCTGCCCGCATATACACACGATGGGGGTAATGCACTAGCAGGTCTGCACATAATTATGTTGACTTGGGAGATCGGGGAAAAATCTCCACCCTTTACCCACCAGGTGCCGTTACCGAGATTCGAACCCGGGACCCTCAGATTGAAAGGCCAACACTTTAAGTACTCGGTTATTGCGCCCGTCGACCTTGAGTAGCTGAAACGGAAAAGGAAAGAGAAGTGAGCGTGCCTTGCAGCCTTCTCGCTGATGGCGGAGGAGAAGTGCTGGACGTCGGCCAGCAATTCAGGGACCTCTCGCACCACTTCCTGCAGCAAGGCCGACGCCATCTGCGGCAGTTCTGTCCCCTGAAGCTGCCGCACCTCTTGGCACAGACGGCTCAGCGAGCGAGACACCAGCACAAACTCCAGCGCTGAGCTCTGCACACACATAACACAGACACAGCATATACTGGCCCCTGAACCAGTCTTGCAATAACAATCACAATCACAATAACAACAGGAGGAGGAGGGGCAGAAGAAGAAGAATAACGAGGAGAGGGAGGAGGAAAAGGAGAAGAAGAAGAAGAAGAATAAGGAGGAGGAGAGGGAGGAGGAGGAGAGAGAAGGAAGAAGTGGAGGAGGAGAAGGAGGAGAAAAGGAGAAGAAGGAGGAGGAGATGGAGAAGGAAAAGGAGGAGGAGAAGAAGAAGGAGAAGGAGGAGGAAGAGGAGGAGGAGGAGGAGGAGCAGCAGGAGGAGGAGGAGGAGCAGCAGGAGGAGGAGGAGGAGAAGGAGAAGAAGAAGAAGAAGAAGTGTATTTATGGAAAACTACCTTGTAAACGCCCAGCATCAAGTAAACGCTCACACCCACTTTGGGTCAAAAACTGTGCCCATGGAAAAATACCTTGTAAATGCCTACCCACCACTTTGAAGAAAAAAAGAAGAAAGAAAAAAAAGAGAAAGAATATCATCATGAAATGATAATGAAGTTTGCGATTTGTGACTGTGTTGCTTTGCAAAGCAGTGCAGATGGTCATAACAGGATTTGAATGTTACTCACCAAACATAAAAGCCTTCTCACCCTTCTCAACTTCAACTTCTTTTAATGACAATGGAGCTAACTGCGAAGAAAGTAAAATAAAGAACAGCCCTGATATGGCCCTGGCCATTTGGCAACAGAAGACGGGAGACCTATTCACTTGGAAACTGTCATATTCAATGTGTGTGAGAATACTTTGTATTGGTCACTGCAAAATACCCTGTACTGAGAATATAAAACCTTCGAGGCAAAGGGGAAAAAAAAAGCAAATGAATGAAAAAATAATACATACATACATAGATAAATAAATATCAAATAAATAGATGAATAAATAAATATGAAATAAATAGATAAGTAAATAAATGATTATCAACAATAAAATAAATAAATGAATAAAAGAATGAATAAACAAATTAACAGATAAATAACAAAACACAGTGAAGAAGCGTGTGGGATACCTTACTATGGTAAATGGAGCACAGCCCTTTCTCCAGGTCGGGACAGCGGGCCAATGACTCACGCAACTTGAGCAGACCTGGACACGAACCTCCGCATAGCTCCTGTACTGCGTCATGCCGCGCCGTGATCGCTCTGAAACATGGACAACGTTCATGTCACCATGTGTAAAATACTGCATCCTGCCGTGCCATGATGGCTCTGAAACATGGACAGCATTCATGTCACCATGTGTAAAATACTGCGTCCTGACACGCCATGATCGCTCTGAAACATAGACAGCGTTCATGTCACTATGTGTAAAATACTGCGTCCTGACGCGCCATGATCGCTCTGAAACATGGACATCTTTCATGTCACTTTGTGTAAAATACACCGACTCCTAAAACACAACATTTATGTCACTATGTGTAAAATACAATGACTCCTAAACAGAACATTTATGTCGCAATGTATAAACTACCCCGACTCCTAAGACACAACATTCATGTCTCTCTGAGTAAACTACACCAACTCCTAAAACACAGACAACATTTCAGTCACTATGTGTAAACTAAACAGACTCCTAAAAGTAACACAACATTTATGTGACTTAACGTAAAATACACCAACTCCTAAAACACAGACAACATCAATGTTGCTATGTGTAAACTACAACAAACTCCTAAAACACAGACAACATCTATGCTGCTATGTGTAAACTACAACAAACTCCTAAAACACAGACAACATCTATGCTACTATGTGTAAACTACATGAACTCCTAAAACACAGACAACATCTATGTTACTATGTGTAAACAACACCGACCCCTAAAACATAGACAACATTTATGTCAGTAAGTGTAAACTATACTGACTCTAAAAAACACAGATATCATTTATAAGTAATCAAGTGTACTGTTTTGCACTGAACTGCATTGTGTTACACTTTTGTCACAACAGATTTCTGTGTGAAATTCAGGCCGCTCTCCCCTGGGACAGCACATCGCCATTCCAATCAAAGTGGACTTTTCTATAGAATTTTTCCAAGGATAATCCTCTTGTTGCTGTGGGTTCTTTTACATGCACAAAGTGCATGATCCACTTATGACGTCTCTTAATCATTTCATGTGAATGACTAGCGTCCTGACCACCACTCAAGGTCTAAAGGAGAGGGAGAAAACACTGGTGAATACGGGTATCGAACCAGAGCACTCAGATTGTCAAGCTACCAAGGCGGACGTGTTATACCACAAGGCCAGCACTGTATACGTTACACTTCAACAAGACAGTTCTGAGCAAAATGATAACAAAACCAACACTGCCAATCTCTGGAATTAAACTGACAAAAAACAAACTAAAATAATCACACTTATAAACACAATCACACACTCTCTCATACACACACACACACGCACACACACAGCTCAAAACCCACCCCACATCTCTGAGCGGCTGAGCCAGCCATGCTCGAAGCAGCCGTGCCCCAGCCCGTGTGACAGTGTGGTTCAGGAACCAGAACAGGGATGCCCGCTCCGAGCCGTCCGTTCCATTCTGGAACACCTCCAAGTTCCGCAGACACGCCGCTGGCAGATGCAGGTGTCTGGACTTCAGTGAAAACTCGTGGAGATTGCTGACGTGGATAACAACATGGTAATGTGGTTACTTTCGTTTTCTCCACATAGGCGGATAGTAGTTTGCACAGGACAGGAATGTCAGACCCCTGCCGGAGTCTGCACTAGTGGGTCATGGTTAAGTATGTGTAATTAAATGTGGTTTTTGTAATGTGTGACATGTTGAGTGTTATGTTGCATGTGACGTTTTTGTGTGTACATACATACATTACTGTTACAGTTGTTTCTGTGTAATTGAATGTTTGTGCAGGGTTTTGCAAGTAAGTTGTCATTTTGAAGTTTAAGTGCATGTTCTCAACGTGAATCAATACATTCTACAGTGCAACTGAGCCATGCTTTATATGGAAAGACACTGTATAAATTAAATCATTACAATTATCCTGATTAGTGATGGATATGAATATGCGCGCGGGTGTGTGCATGCGTGTGTGTGTGTGTGTGTCTGTGTGTGTGTGTGCAAGTCTGTGTGTGTGTCTGTGTGTGTCTTTGTGTGTCTCAGTGTATGCAAACAAATATGTTTGTAAGAATGTGTGTGCATACAAACATACAAGTGTTTGTGTATTGTTTGTGTAAATGCCTATTCATAATCATGTCTGTGAGCATGAATGCACATGTCTGGGCAGGTGCGTTTATCTCTGAATATGAGCATCCATGTTTTGCGTCTGCATACCATGAATGTAATATAAACGAATCATTAATGGTTTTTTTTTTTTTTTTTTTTAGTAAGATAACATTCTTATAAGAACATCACTGATATTTGTACCACAATTCAAACAGTGATACCTTGTCAACTGCAGAACTGACTGAAGGTTGAAGTCGGTCAGGTAGGTGATGAGAGCAGCAAAACAACACAGCACAGCTTTGGGCAAAGCCAGCATCTGCTGCAGTTTGTCTCCCTCTGTTCACAGCAGCAATGCATACAACATGAATATAACATCTTCCACTATATGACACAAAAATGCTGAGCCATGCAAAATGCAGAATAGTTCGGAGTATTTCAGGACAAGTTCTTGCCCAGTCAATTTAAATTGTAGTAATCTTTTTGAATGCAGCAAGTCACTGTAAAATCATATACAGTTATTTAATAAAGAAATGAAAAAAGAATATTTGAAAAACAGGAATGCACACTATCCTCTCATATAACTGACAAAAGATGACTAATATGAGCCTGTCAACTCTTTAACTCATAAAATAACATCTGGTCAAAAAAGTTCAAAACACACCTAACTGCATTAATGTCCCACTGAGTATAAGTTCTTGTCTTTCCTAACAGCGAAGTTGTTTTCCAGGCTTCAAAAATGGTTATAAATCAATACCGACAAAGATCTTGCTCACGATCAGACACTTGATTAAAATAAGATCCTACATTAAACATTAAACAAATTATCAGCTAAAGGCGAAAAACAACATGCATGATTGCAGTGATGAAACCAAAAATTCAATATAAGTAATGTGACAAAACATATTTGTCTTTGTTGTGGTAATTATACTTCAGAAACTAATGCCATGAAGAAAGCTCACCTTTTTCTGAGGAAAAGAATTCAGAAACAATTTCAAACGCATGGCTGTATGACAGGTTTTCTTCCGGAACGTGTTCTATCCTCATGCGATCATCTGCAGTTGAGCTGCAACAACAACATGATCATTAAGTAAGCAAAATGAGTGTTTTGGCTTTTTCTTTTAATTAAAAAAAAAAAAAAAGAAGTCAAAATTAAGAAAAAACAACAACTTTATGTGGCAATTTTGTTATGTCAACTTTTTGATATTCCTTAGTTAACAGGGATGAGATTGATGTTTTCTGTTTCAGTCTGAAACCACCTCTTCAGTAACCTGTTCAAGTACAAGATATGTGCTACTTTCCAAATTATCTCTCAGACTAATTTCAAACTATAATCAGAAGAATCTCATGCCTGTGTAAACACACAAACCAAAGAACCCTGTAATACATGTTTAACAATGATAAATAATTCCATCAAGCCCCATTCCACCTTCTCGTCATCCACATAGAAAACCAGCTGCTGACTGCACCATCATTCTCTTCTTCATCAAAGTGCAGACACAATTATTCTCTCTTGGTTAAATCTTTTTTTTTCCCCCTTTGCAATTTCATTTTTGTTAAGAATAAACATGTGCTAAGTGCAAGCTGCTAAGAGAGGAAGGTAGCAGAATGGTTAAGATACTTATCTGCAAAAACAGCATCAAGAGGATCTGGGTTCAAATCCCGCCCTCACCCTTTCTCCCAAGTTTGACTGGAAAATCAAACTGACCATCTAGTCTTTCAGATGAAACGATACACCAATGTCCCTTGTAAAGCACACACTATGAGCACTGAAAAAGAACCTATGGCAACAAAAATGTTGTCCTCTGGCAAAATTCAGCAGAAGAAATCCACTCTGAGAGGTACACAAATATATACACATGCACTCAAGGCCTGACCAGTGAGTTGGGTTATGCTGCTGTCAGGCATCTGCCTGTGGTGCAGCGTATATATGGATTTGTTGGAATACATTGACAGGTGCAATAGCCGAGTGCTTAAAGCATTGGACTTTCAATCTGAGTGTCCCCGGTTCAAATCTCAGCAACGGCGCTTGGTGGGTAAAGGGTGGAGATTTTTCCCATCTCCCAGGTCAACATATGTGCAGACCTGCTTGTGCCTGAACACCCTTCCTGTGCACAGTATTGTACACGCAGGCAAAAGATCAAATACGCACGTTAAAGATCCTGTAATCCATGTCAGTGTTTGGTGGGTTATGGAAACAAGAATATACCCAGCATGCACAACCCCGAAAACGAAGTACAGCTACCTTTTTATACAAGTAAAAGCCAAGTCATGTACTAAAGAGTGAACATGGGAGTTGCAGCCCATGAACGAAGAAGAAGTCGAAACAGTGATGCCCCCTGGAGAAACTGACACTGACGCTGACACTGACAGCTGTACCTGAGGGCGGCCAGCCCGGACAGCAGGGAACGTGTGGCGGGAACAGCCTCCTTAGACAGCAGCAGCTCCACCGGCTGCAGGTGGGTGACCCTCGTCTCCAGCTCTCTCCGCCCCTCTCCGTCCGTGAAACAGTCGTACACCATGTCCCCCGTGCCCGGGTCCACTGCCTGTAAGGACACAGCAATGCAGTGAAAGGTCCCACAGAAATGTGCTCTGATCAATGTGTTAATACAGATATACAATGCTGTGAAAGCACAGACATGTGTTCTGAACACCATCCTAATACAGATATCCAATGCTAAGAAAGCACAGACATGTGTTCTGAACACCATCCTAATACAGATATCCAATGCTAAGAAAGCACAGACATGTGTTCTGAACACCGTCGTAATACTGATATACAATGCTGTGAAAGCACAGACATGTGTTCTGAACACCGTCCTAATACAGATATACAATGCTAAGAAAACACAGACATGTGTTCTGAACACCATCCTAATACAGATATACAATGCTAAGAAAGCACAGACATGTGTTCTGAACACCGTCCTAATACAGATATACAATGCTAAGAAAGCACAGACATGTGTTCTGAACACCATCCTAATACAGATATACAACTGATTGATTGATATGGGTACTTATATTGCACCTATCCTCGGTCGGAGACTAAGCTTTATGTGCTTTATAAGCACAGGGTCATTTGCACAACAGGCTGCCAACCTGGGTAGAGCCGACTGATGGCTGCCACTGGGCACTCATCATTCGTTTCCTGTGTCATTCAATCAGATTTCAGGCATGCACTCATACACACTCAGATAGTCATGTAACATTTTACGAGCATGACTGTTTTGTTTATTTACCCCGCCATGTAGGCAGCTATACTCCATTTTCGGGGGTGTGCATGCTTGGTGTGTTCTTGTTTCCATAACCGACTGAACGCTGACATGGATTACAGGATCTTTAACCTGCGTATTTGATCTTCTGCATGCATATATACACGAAGGCGGTTCAGGCACAAGCAGGTCTGCACATATGTTGACCTGGGAGATTGGAAAAATCTTCACCCTTTACCCACCAGGTGCCATCACCGACATTCGAACCCGGGACGCCCAGATTGAAAGTCCAATGCTTTAACCATTCAGCTACTGTGCCCATCGAATGCTGTGAAAGCACAGACATGTGTTCTGATCACCGTCCTAATACAGCTATACAATGCTGTGAAAGCACAGACGTGTTCTGATCACCGTTCTAATACAGCTATACAATGCTGTGAAAGCACAGACGTGTTCTGATCACCGTTCTAATACAGCTATACAATGCTGTGAAAGCACAGACATGTGTTCTGATCACTGTCCTAATACAGCTATACAATGCTGTGAAAGCACAGACGTGTTCTGATCACCGTCCTAATACAGCTATACAATGCTGTGAAAGCACAGATGTGTTCTGATCACCGTTCTAATACAGCTATACAATGCTGTGAAAGCACAGACGTGTTCTGATCACCGTTCTAATACAGCTATACAATGCTGTGAAAGCACAGACGTGTTCTGATCACCGTCCTAATACAGCTATACAATGCTGTGAAAGCACAGACATGTGTTCTGATCACCGTCCTAATACAGCTATACAATGCTGTGAAAGAACCAAGAGAAATGTGTCCTCATCTCCCTCCTAATACAGATAGACCAATGCAGTGAAAGCAACCACAGACATGTGTTCTGATCACATCACTGTCCTAATACAGATATCTATCTATCTATCTATCTATCTATATATATCAACGCAGTGAAAGCACCCACAGAGATGTGCTCTGATACATTAATGTCCATATATTGATGCAGAGAAAGCACCCAAGGAAATCTCCAATTTTCCTTTCCATTATCAAATATTGTATGTATTTACACTGTTGCGTTTGTTGATCATTTGTGATATGTGAAAGAGCACGATAAAAGCTCAGGCTTGTAGTTGCTGAAGTTTTCCTTTTTCATTACTGAATGCTGTACTTTGTCTTGTTTCTTGATACTAAAAATGTTTAACTTTTTCTATACTAAGTGCACAACGCTTGGTTATTGTGGTACACTATAGCGTACCGTGAGTTTAAAAACTTGTAGTTCATAGGTTAATGGTCTTGTGTGAAACTAAATGGCACAGCTCTGTTCTACAGTCAACCAAAAGTGCACCTGTACTTTTATTGTGGCTGAGAATGCCTTTGTTTGAGTACAATACATGTGAGCGTATAGTCACCAAACTCTGCCTTCTTGCTCACTCACTCGACAAGATGGCGTCTCTGTCAAACTTCGGCACGTACTGTGGCTCAAATTCGAATGCAAACTGATTCTATAGTGGACGTCCACTGTGCATACTGATTTGCCATTCAATTGCTACAATTAGGAAGTGTCTATGGTTACAAAAGACTACATTAATGAAATTTTTATTATATGAGAAAAACTCACCCCCTTTATGTCAGTTGTGAGAATCGTGGATTTTTTTCAAAATACGTAATAAAGAGAGTGCTTTGAAACTCGCCAAATGTAAGTCCATTCTATTCTTTATATCAACACAAAATTTTACAGATGTGTGTATTTGCATTCTTTTTTTTAGATGTTTTTCTTGTAACATAAACAAACGGCCAGTACAGAGAGTATAATTAATTAAGGAAGTCATCGGGCAGTACAGAATGAGTTAAACCAAAAACAAAACAAAAACTTTTTAAAAATTCAATCAAATAAATTTCAACAAATAGATAAAAAAAATTTTTTTTAAATCTGCAGTAACTTCTTACCAGCATGCCAATCTGCTGTTGCTTAGAGCTGGACTCCGAGGGAAAGTCATAGACACACATCAGGTAGGAGTTGGGGCGGACAGTAATGGCGGTCGTCTGTTCCCCTTCACAGTCCATATTACCTGACAATGGGTCTATATGTGATCTTGTTAAGGTAACATGAAGGGGCCGTTCTTTTCACACAAATGTCTCTGTTCATTCCCATCATCAGACTGTTGAAATATGAGTTGTCATGTTACATCCCTCTCCTATGCTGATATGTGCATGTGTCTGTGTTGTGTAGGTGTGCGTGTGTGTATGTGTGTGTGTGTGTGTGTGTGTGTGTGTGTGTGTGCGTGCGCATGTGTTTACGGGTGTGTGCTATTCTGTAGGTAAGCATATACATATGTGTGTACATGCAAGGATGCTTGCATGCATGTTCCTTTTTTGTTCATTTATTCAAAATCTATTCACAATTATCACCTTAGGTGAAATGCATGTTTTGCACATATTTGTATCAAAACTGATCATTGTGCAAATGACTTTAACTAAAGGCGGATAGTAGTTTGCACAGGACAGGAATGTCAGACCCCGGCAGGAGTCTGCACTAGTGGGTCACGGTTAAGTATGTGCAATTAAATGCATGTTTTGCACATATATGTATCAAAACTGATCATTGTGCAAATGACTTTAAATTCAATCCATCACCTAAATATCATAAGAAAACCCTGCGCACAAGCATGCATCTGCACAAGCAGCGTTGCACATGCAAGTGAGCAATTATACAAACCTTTCTACTAAATTTCAATAACCAACAGACAACATGGTTGGCAGCAGCGTTCACACAAGTTGAACATGGAACGTGCACACAAGCCCAACGCAGTGAAAAGTAAGGATATCTTCTCCAATGAGAGTGGACTTGGTGTAGAGTGCTGACAGTTCACGAGTGAAAGGCCCACTGCGGTTGTCACCAGCTGCTTTCAATGCCGCCGTCTCTGTCTGTTTCACCACACCAACCTGACAACACAAAAAATCCCTGTTGTACAATGATCATTTCATCGATACATTTGAATCATGATTCACGTTAAGTAACCCTAAATGTTTAACTAAATTCAGCCTGTAACACGCTTGAGATGTCAGTTGTCTACCATCAGTTATGACTATAAATTTATGTGTGTGTGTGTGTGTGTGAGCGCACATGCATGTGTGTGCGCGTGCGTGTGTGTGAGAATTAATAATCTAACCAAGAATAGGGTCTATCCATAAAAAAACACACCGAAACTTGGCAAATGCGTATTTGATCTTCTGCTTGCGTATACACACGAAGGGGTTTCAGGCACTAGAAGGTCTGCACATATGTTGACCTGCGGGATCGAAAAAATCTCGACCCTTTACCCACCAGGTACCGTTACTAAGATTCAAACCTGGGACCCTCATATTGAAAGTCCAACACTTTAACCACTGGGCTACTGCACCCGTCACCACTGCATCAATCTGACAGGTAGCCACTGACCTTGTATCCTGCAGCCACCAGACGACGGATATGGACAAACAGAAACATCAATCTGACCAGCACAATGACAGGCAACCACTGACCTTGTAGCCTGCAGCCACCAGACGACGGATATGGACAGAAACACCAATCTGACCAGCACAATGACAGGCAACCACTGACCTTGTAGCCTGCAGCCACCAGACGACGGATATGGACAGAAACATCAATCTGACCAGCACTATGACAGGCAGCCACTGACCTTGTAGCCTGCAGCCACCAGACGACAGATGTGGACAAACAGAAACATCAATCTGACCAGCACTATGACAGGTAGCCACTGACCTTGTAGCCTGCAGCCACCAGACGATGGATGTGGACAAACAGAAACATCAATCTGACCAGCACTATGACAGGTAGCCACTGACCTTGTATCCTGCAGCCACCAGACGACGGATATGGACAGACAGAAACATCAATTGACCAGCACTATGACAGGTAGCCACTGACCTTGTAACCTGCAGCCACCAGACGACAGATGTGGACAAACAGAAACATCAACCTGACCAGCACTATGACAGGTAGCCACTGACCTTGTATCCTGCAGCCACCAGACGACAGATGTGGACAAACAGAAACATCAATCTGACCAGCACTATGACAGGTAGCCACTGACCTTGTATCCTGCAGCCACCAGACGACGGATGTGGACAAACAGGCGGTGCACAGGGATGCTGGCCGTGACAAAGTTGTGGTCAGGGTGACAGAAGATCTTCAACACCTCCGCAGCAATCTGACACACATGTGTTATCAAATGTCTAATTAGTAAACGTCTGCATGATATAAGCTTCCGCCACTGATAACAGGGCTTGAGACATCTGCATCCAACAGTAAACTAAAACAAATGAATGAAATGATCAACATGAAACTGCAAGAAAGGGAGACAACATTACTATCTCTCTATCCGTCCTATCATCAACGTAATTAAACACCCTTTACAAACAGCAAAAAAAAAAAAAAAAGTCTATTTAGTAATGCAGAATCAGCTCCAATCATGTATATGCATGTGTGTGTGTGTGTGTGTGCATGTGTGTGGGTGGGAGCATGTGTGTGTGTGCATGCGTGCATGTGTGTGTGTGTGTTGTGTGAGAGTATGTGTGTGTATGTGTATGCATGTTTCTATGTGTGTGTGTGTGTGTATGTGCACTACACATGAAAAAGCTTATGCAATATAAAGTGATATGACAGATAAAGATTCTGATCTATACTATTTCTCTTCAGTGATCCAAAATGATTCTGTCAAACTTTCTTGTTAAGACAGAGCATACCAAGTATTCTGAACTGAAGACTTTAATAGCCTCAAATAGAAATGAATCTCCTCTCTTTCTTGACCTATTCTTCTCTTTACATTCATCGTCTAATCCCTAACCCCCACCCTCGCACAATGTCTTTTTATATTTACCTAATTCTATCTTCCCAATCTCACTGTATGTTTGCGTCACACTAATCAGCAAACGTCAATAAACAGATATTACACAAGTGTACACACCTCAGCATCTTGTCCAAAGAAGCGGTACTTGTAACCGCACTCCACCAGAAGAACCGCGTCCGCATACTTCTCCTTGATGCTGATGAACTGCTGTTCCAGGGGTGTGTACTTCACCTGGCTCTTTTTGCCAGGTGCCCCTGCGCTCGATGTCGGTGAGGAAAACTTGTCCAGGAAAGAGGGCACAGACTTCTGGGCCCCTGGTTTAGAACTAGAAGCGCTGGAGACAGCTTTCCCTTTGTTCCCAGACCCTGCTTTCGCTTTCTTCTGAGAGGAGGAAGGTGTTTCATCGCTGTCGCTGTTGTCGGAGTCTGCTGCGTTGTTTTGTTCATCATCTTGTGACAGAACGTCGGGGAGGTCTTTGGGTTCCCACAGGGTTCTCTCTTTTCCCTCGTTGCTGTCATTATTTTCCTCAAACTCAAAGGCTTGTAGACGTTTGGCTGTGCGTTCTGCACCATCTCCAGTAAGGTCAACAGTTATGTTCTTAGCGATGGAAGAACCTGGTTTGTCTGAATTACCAGTGTTTGTGTCCTTTTCTAAGCACTGTCTTTTGGCGCTGGACTGGCGTGATTTCTGCTTCGATTTTCTTTTGTTTGAGTCTGTATTGGCAGATGTCTGTAAAAAAACAAACAAAAAAACCCAGGCAAGTACAGAAAGCAGAACTAGATTTTTTTTTTCTTCATTTTCAAATCCATACACCATAAATATCAAAGAAAGACATAAAAAAAAAAAAAAAAAATGAATATGTGAGCAAAATAAACATATTTCTCCAGTTTCAGTGACATTATTCTACACAAAAATTAAAAGATTTTTACTGGGACCACACAGTTGAATATCATCCACTTCATGGATTCATCTTTTAATTTCTTGACCAACACTGCAAATGTCTGCATCTCTTGGGCCTGGTTGATGCTGGGATATCATTATAACAGGAAGTGTAGAGTACAGCCTTATCATGTAGTCCCAAACTTAAATGGACCTCCATAGCAGCATCGTCATCATCATCATCGTCATCCCCATCCTCCTTCTTCATCATCCATGTAAAAAAACGTCCCAAATCATGTGGCCTTTCATACCCTGCTCTCATGGTGACCTCAGTCTCAATACCCCTATGCTTCCACACTTGAGGTGAGTCTTGTTAAGGTCTTCACTGTCGGCAGACTCACGGGGGGACTGCCGTTGGAGAGATGTGGTAGCGGTCTCTATTCTGAGGGAGACGCTCACTCAGTCTGGCTTCGTGACTAAGCCATTTCTGAGTATGTGAAATCAGAACAGGTACTACTGAATACCACCAGAGTGACTCAGCTGCAGCACAGGGTCTCCACTGGTGTGTGACTGTGACAGACGAACCTAGTACCTGGGTATGGCAGTGTATGGGGAGCTCAGAATGAGTGACGTTGGAGTAATGCCACTGGAACAGTGCAGATGATGCCGTAGCAAAAAAAAAAAAAAAAAAAAAAAATCTGATTTCCATTCTGTTTCTGACTCAAGATGACAAATTAATTTTCATTAAAAAAATTTTTTTTAAATAAAAATCATTTGAACAAGCATCAAAACACTGACATTCCCTTTTCTTATAATTTATTATGTGTGCACATATGTGTGAGTGCTGAGTGTGTGTGTGTGTGTGTGTTTGTGTGTGTGTGCGTGTGTGTGCCCAGGTGCATGTTTGAAGGTTGCTTCCTTGGTTATCTGTTTTGTTCATATTTCATTGATCTCTTGGTTTGTCAACCAATGGCAATATTGAACACATTCTTACATTCACAGCCTTTCTCGGCTGTTTGAAAGCAACCTGAACATAAATGCACACAAAAAAGAAGTATGAACCAATGACATGAAGCACACACACACACACGTGTGCCCACATACAATGACAAGTTCTGCAGATTAACATATTTGTGCAAGTATCTATTATCATATAAAGTCACAATATTTGTACATATATCTTTAGAAATTTTCCAACTACTTTCCAGTAAAATGATGGCCAAAAATGGACTCAGGTAGACTTGACACAACAGCAAGGAAATGCACACATCCTTGGAAAAATAAAATCCACTGAACCACAAACCGAAAAATACTTATGGCATTAACAGACACAAGATTTTTATGTGGGCACATCAGAAACATTTTCTTCGTCATCAAAGGTCATTATTGTACTATAAGTTATATGTGTGAGGAATTTTATTAAAAACTGGAGCAGTCTGCAAACAAAAAAAGAAGTCTACTAAATCACCAATTCATAAATCAAATATAAGACACACACA
Organism: Babylonia areolata; assembly: GCF_041734735.1. Taxonomy (NCBI): domain Eukaryota; kingdom Metazoa; phylum Mollusca; class Gastropoda; order Neogastropoda; family Buccinidae; genus Babylonia; species Babylonia areolata. Next base: position 16,104,516 of record NC_134880.1, on the reverse strand, counting down.
CACACACACACACACACACACACACATCAATATGCATGTCTACAGAACTTTTGAAGACATACATTTACAACAACAACATTACAGGCCCACAGTCCACAGTGTGCACAATGAATGAGATGGACTTTTCTTTTTCCACTTACAATCTCATCATCATCATCAGTGACAATTTGTACACCGTTAGCCTGTTTGACAGCGCCTGGCTTGGGAGCAAAGAATTTGGATATAGTGACTTGCTTTGTCCCAACCGGTGCTGGTTTTGTTTTCGGCATCTTGCTGGCAGTGGCTATAGCAACACGCTTCAATGGTTGAAACTATGATTCTGAAATCAAAACAGGAGTGGTTTTATCAATAAGTCAGCAGAAATGTCAACACATCACTCCCCTACTTGCTTCCCTTCACTGGCTCCCATTTAAGCATGAATACAATAAAAACTCACTTCTCTGTCACTATTTCTTCACTGATTCTTGTCCTGCCTATCTTTCGAATCTACTTTCTGTCTGTTCACTATCCTGACAACTCCATTCTTCACACAACACGTGTATACAGTGTATCCTAAATATTCGCAAAAAAAAAATTGCAGTGAACGTTCCTTTTCTTTTGTTGCAGTGCTTGCACCCAAACAGAGGAATTCATTACCCTCACACCTCCATCACACCTCAACACCAACGTTCAAGTGAACACTCAAAACATCTTTTCAAACATTATTATTCTCAGTAATGCTTTTCCATCTGGGCTACATATGTTTGCTTTGATCTGATTCCTGGATGTGTTCTTTATGTTGATTTATATGTAGTGATGTTTGATGAGTGTGTGTGTGTGTGTGTGTGTGTGTGTGTGTGTGTGTGTGTGTGTGTGTGTGTGTGTGTTCCTTGGTGTATATTTTGACAATGGTGAATGTGATGTATTTATTTTGCTCTGATTTGGATCTACGTGATGTGAGACTGTGATAATGCTTGTCAATGTCTGTGAGGTTAATGCAGATCATGGCGAAAATTTCATTGTCTGGGTCAGCAACATTTCTAACAGTGGTTTTGCAATTAAGTGTTCAAAAACAGTTCAGTAGGACTAAGCTATGCCGCCCTCCCCATCAGACCCTTCAGTCTCAGTTTCAGGGTCAGGTGTCAGATGTGTTGACTGATCTATGGACATTACATAACACCTGCTGCATAAAAACTGCTGGGGCAACAGGTGCCTGGCCTTCACATAAACCCAATTGTCTTAATGTGTGTGTGTGTGTGTGTGTGTGTGTGTGTGTGTATTTTGTGTGTGTGTGTGTGTGTGTGTGTGTGTGTGTGTGTGTGTGTGTGTGTGTGTGTATTTTACTTATCATTTGTCGGATGTTTTTATTTGTTTACGTTCTTTTGCAATACCTTGTTATTTTAACCCCTTCACTGCCAGGAAAATAAGATTTATGTGAAATCTATTTGCCAGGGGTTTTTTCACAAAAAACGGGTATAAATTTTCAAAAAATTCTGTGCTCTTTGTTACTGGAGAAAGACCCATAAAAGTATATATTTTCTTAAAGGTAAATGAATAAAAAAACACAAAACACATGATGTTTTCCCATTTTATATATCTTTAGTGACATCTGTTGTTTTGAAATCAGTGTTTTGTTTTTTGTCACATTTTCAACTTGTTCATTACTAACATTAGTCAGGTAATTTGCACTAAAATATCATATTTTCTGGACAAATGGATATCTGCATACACAAAATCATACTAGAACAACCACAATAAATAAAAAAAAAATTAAAAAGAGATACATATACAATGCATTGTGACTTCTCCAAGTGACAATGTGGATGGGAGGCCACGCCCCCTCAGTCTCCCACCCCCTCCTCTTCACCCCTCTCACACGGTCACTTTATCCAGTTCTCATCAGACCGCGTTGGCTGAGTGCCAAGAATATCGCTCACACTGCCCTGCTAATAATTCAGTCACTTTCTGACATCTGCTAAGGTTTGCACAGCCGGCATCACTCACTGATAGTCGTATCTTGGCCACTCTCTTGATTGCTCCCTTTATTTTCCATCAAATCGTACTATAAATGTTCATCACTGTCTTCTTTGAGTTTACGCTTCAATTCTTTCTGAGCATCAGCAAAAGAAAGCAATCTTGGTTGATTTAGTTTGCTACGATCGCATGCCTTGAGCACGGCGTCAGTCCGACATTTTGTTGAGCGAGCGAGGAGAGGAGCCAGGCAAACACTGGGACAGTAACCCAACCAAAACGTTCAAATAAAGGACTGCCTCATGACGTAGATGGGGTTTCTAGCTATGAATAGAATCCAGAAAGAGTCCCCAAGCTAAAGCTACCAGAATTTTTGTCAACGAACTGAACGCAAAGCAGGGAAAAGTCTGAATATTTCGATGACGAGTTATCTCGTCATTGTGGCAGTGAAGCATACATGCTTGCCATGACGAGTTATCTCGTCAAAAAGGCAGCCTAGGGGTTAAAGTGTGTGTGTTCCTGTGTGTGTGTGTGTGTGTGTGTGTGTGTGTGTGTGTGTGTGTGTGTGTGTGCATTTAACTGCATATGATTTATTTAGCTGGATGCTTTTTATTTGTATTTGTTATATAAACATTCTTGCCTTAACACATGCACACATGTGTGTCTGTATTTAACGTCTATCTTAGTCTCTTGTCAGCTACTGTAAGTTCCGATTTGACTAATTTAATGTCTTTTATGGTGTGAATGATCATTTCATGTTGATGTTTACAATAAGCCTGTGATTGCAAAAGTTAATATCCATGTGGATTAATAAAGTATATTTGATTTGATTTGATTTACACATGCTGATCAGGCCCTGAGAGCATTCACTAGGTTGTGTTAAATCACAGTGAAGTGAAAGATACAATAGCAATTAGCAGGCAAATGATTGAAATAAATTAAACAAAAACAAAAGCTGTCCATGCTCAGCAAACCTGCACAAACCCACATTTGCAAATGCACACACACACAAACGCACACTATATACACAATGAACATATGCCATCTCCATCAAACACATCCTCCGAAGAGCTGACACATCGACGCAAGTGACATTTGCTGTGTGATTGTGTGTGTGTGTGCGAGCAAGCATGCGCCCGCGCTTGTCTGGAGGGGTTTAATTCAAATAGTACATGGACTATTTCTTTTCCTTAGATGATTTTGGGCGTATTTTGTGTGTCCCTGAGCAGTTAAACTGCATATTTAATGAAATCTTGCTGGAAGCAATGAAATCGAGACGTGGTATAACATTCTGCTTGCTTGTGCACTTACCGCCATTGAGGGTCAGAAAAATGAAGGGGCGGTACTCTCATGTATATAATACATAACATATTATCAGAATCCTCCCAAATAGAACGTCTCACCCCCATTACATCTTCTTCCCCTCTCCAACACTAATATCAGTGTATTTCTTTATCCCGTATTTCATCTTGATCAAAGACACTGGGATTGTTAGTGTATATAGTAAGGTGTTGAACTTCTGATCCAGATTTCACCCGTGATCAGTGTTTGATTCAGCATGGTGCGATGGACTCCTCATACTTAAGTATGATTTTCCTCACTCAAACGAGGTATGGATTGGGGTTTGGGGGGTGGGCACGGTTGGGGAAGTTTATAATAGCGGAAAGGGAGATCTGGAATCCTCTCACTTTTTAAATCAATGACTTTGATACTTTCGCGGCGTTGGACGCGTAACTCAATGAGGCAGCCATTAAAAAAAATTATAGGTCCCGTAGCCATAAGAAAACAAAATGGAACTTCTTTTAAGAGAGAGAGAGAGAGAGAGAGAGAGAGAGAGAGAGAGAGAGTATTCAATGTGAGATTTCCTCTTCTTTTTTTTCCTTCTTTTTTTTTTTTTTTTTAGAATATGGCTAGATTCTGGTAAATAGTCAAAATCGAATTTCCTTTCCTGTTCGATGGAAATGTAGACAGTCTGAACAACATCAAAAAATGTTGGTAGGGAAAGAAAAGGAAGGCTGCTTTCGGCTCTTAGGTAAATTGACCACCGAAGAAATACTTTCATTAAAAAATACTATTACCAATCGACTTATCGCTTCAGAAAACAGGGACGGTGAGTATCCAGAAGCTTTTGAAGATAAATGTCGGTAAATCACGCAGTTTCACTTTCGATTGTTTGACTGGAACTTGGCAAACTATTAGTATTTTACTTTTAGTAGAGATTATTTCAACCGTTTCACAGTCGGAGTATTTGTTGCCATTGACTTTGCCATATGCCACAGCAAACTGTGCCATTTCCACAAGCCGTAACTTCCTGCAGTACAATGTTCAAGTTCAGGTTCAGGTTTGGGGCGATGCCAAGCACAACTCCTCTTCACTGAAAAAAAAAGTCACCTGTGCTGGTCAGGCAACCAGGCTAATGTCGGAACGTCGAGCTTGAGTAATGTATGCTTGCCCGAAAGACATAATGTCATTTAAAAACAATATATTCTTAAGCTACAAGTACAACAGGTCTTGCAGTGTAAAAACTGTAAATCACAGTGTAATCTTATTGTTTAAAAAATCAAATTGGATTATGTTTTTTTCCTTCTGTGTTCCTTACTTTTATAATAGTATCCATTTTTAGACATTGCCACTGATCTTTATGTCGTAGACAAGTGATGAAATGTGTCACAATATGGGTGGGCAATAAAATTAGGGGCTAAACTTATCAGTTTGCAAATGATTTAAATTGTCAAAGCATATTTAAACAAGTATTGTCTTGCTTTCAGAAGCAGTAAAGGCCATCTTGGAGTACTCAGAGTCAGCTGTGGAGCTGCTGCGTCGAAAGAAGATGCGTCGTGACTTGCTTTTCCAGTACCTGGCAGACTGCAATGTGGTGGTCCCAGTGAATGCAGAAAAATCTGAGTTGATACGCCATGTACTGGAATTCTGGGGTTCATCTGTGTCTTCAAATTATGATTTGGTGGTGAGGTTGCACTCTTTTGTTTATAAGTAAAACTAGCATGTGACTATGTTCTGCTTTGCAGAATGAATATTATTTTCATGAGTAATTCTCTGCATCTTTGTTGAGTTTGGTTTGTTTTTCTGACTGTTGAATGGAAGGCAAACAAGCCAGAGTTTAGACATTAATTATTCATCATAAACCAGATATACACAGAAAAAGAAAAGAGAAATGATATTCAGTATTAAAGATTCCCAGAAGAATGCTTAACAATGAACTGCTATTTTGTTCAGATAATCATAGATTTTACTTAGATATGCATAAACAGTGTGTATGTATGTAATCACCCCGGAACAGCTGTCTGTTTTAAAGATGAATTTATGCAGATAACTCATAATTTTTCATAGTCTTCAGACTTAGTCTGTACTAATCGTAAGATTGATTTAAACAGTCTTTTCTATAATTTAACTTTCAAGAGTTGGTTTTCATCAACTCAGATGCATGAAAAAAACTGACATCTCACTGCTTTTTTAACTCTTTCACCGCCAGTCAATTTAGAGTACAAAATTCCCTTGTGCTATAAATACAGAAAAGACAGTGGCTAAGATTAGCTGGGGATTCCCTCTACGATGTACAGAAAATATGACCTATCCTACCACCGAACATTAAGAGCAGTAGGTTCATGGATAACAGACCAGTGAATGGTTACCTTTCAGTGACATTGGTCTTCTAGCACACCTGTGCATAAATGCGAGCTTGGCGGTGAAAGAGATAAAATTCTGTTAATTATGTATTTTTTCTCATGGGGGATACTGTTTTTCCAGACACTAATGTAATCTCTTTTCTTCAGAAAATTGGTACAGAAATAGGTTTTGATACTTATGACATATATGATAGATCTAAGTAAACTTCTGGCAGAGTTCACAGTCACATCTCAGATTTGAAAGCTTTGAATATGAGACAGACACTTTTGTAGGCTTTCGTTTACAATCAGTGTAACCCAGAATTCTTTCACGCTCTGTATCTGACATTGATTAATATACTTAACAGCCTCTGTCTACTAATCAGGTAACAGAGATAATTTATAACACTTAGAAGCCTGTTCATACTAAATCATGTAACAGATAATGTTCAACTCTTGGAAGCCTGTTTGGACTATATATCAGATGTTTCATTTCACAGGACGCAGATTCCACCACAAGGGTTGTTGCTGCAGCTGCCCCCTCACCAGAACAGTCAAAGCCCACAATGCAGCAGTTGGGAGAAACATTTGCACGGTGGTTTTATCAGCTATTGAACACCGAAAACCCATCGTGTGACCCAGCATCAGCAGTGGAGGGAACATTCGGGCCCCACCACTTCTGGGAGAACTGTACCTTGAAGGTAGTGACATGCACTCCGGACAAGGCGGAGGAGAGCTACGAGGGGAATGTGCTGGTGGCGCAGAGGCTTCAGGCACTGGCTAGAGAAGAGCAGTTGCTCTTCAACCCCAACATCAGCACGGATGGGGTGCAGGTACAGTCCAACCCCCATGGGTTGGTAATCGTCATGGTGTGTGGCACTGTTCACCAACATAATCACTGTCTGGGTGTTTTTGAGCAGGTGTTTGGACTCATCAGCGATCCCCTCAATGAAAACACCTGGAAAGTCAAAGTGACCCAGTTACACCTGTCCAGTAGTCGGGTCACAGCACTGCCAAGGTTATCGGATGACTCTGCAAGAGAACTGCTTTCCGTGATGGGACCCATGTCTGTTGCACTTCGCAGTTGAAGGGAAAAAAAAACACACAGACAGGCAGGCAGACAACCTGTGTGCAAGCATGTACATGTATTCATGCACATAGCACACACACACACACACACACACACACACACACACACACACACATGAAACACAAAACACAAAGACACAGACAGACACCACATACACACACACACACACACACACACACACACAGAGCAGAGGTCACGGATTCAACATTTTCTTTGTGGATTTATGTAAGACTTCACTTGTGGTTTTAATGCAATTTTCTCTTTTAAAGTTCTGACCTAACATGATGAATAATTCAGTATAAAATGGTAGGATGCCAGAAGCATTTTACAGGTTTAAATGTGCAAACAGAATATTTATGCGCAAGTTTCTGTTGCAGGAATTCACTGTTTGGTTACATTTGTTGATGTATTAGAATCATTGTTGATATTTGGACATTGGTACAAATTTTGATAGTAGCCATAAGGCCTGCCAAGTCAACTGGGCAATGAGCTGGAACAAACTGATCATTCATATGTCTTTCTGACAGTTTCATAACCAAGGAACATAGCTGAGGTCTCCAGATTGTATTGTAGTGCTGTTTGTCACAATAGATTCCTCTATAAAATTCAGGCTGCTCTCCCCAGGAAGATAGTGTTGCCACTGTGCAGTACCTCCTTTCTGTTCTTGTCTGCAGTGTATTTGTTTTACTGTCAAAGTGGACTTTGACTACGAAATTTGCCAGGGACGACCCTTTTGCTGCCAATGGTTCTTCTACATGTGCTAAATGTATGCTGCGCACAGGATTTCAATTTGTCTCATCTGAAAGACTACATCACATTGAACATGAGAGAACAAAAAGATAAATGAATATGCTTAATTTGTTCTGCATCGGACAGGTGATACGTCTGACAGTGTATCAGTGTATCAACCAAGGTGAGTGAAAGATACAAGTCTGAATCAAAAAAAACTTAGGCATCAGATCTCCTCACATGAACATTTGAAGAAAATAAACTGTAAGTTAAGAACTGATCAGACTTATTTGTCTACAGACAATTGTATTTGTATTTTTGTATTTATATCTCTTTTTATCAGAACAGATTTCTCTGTGTGAAATTCGGGCTGCTCTCACTATGGAGAGCACGTTGCTACACTACAGCGCCACCCTTTTTTTTTCTGCATGCAGTTTTTTATTTGTTTTTCCTATTGATGTGGATTTTTCTACAGAATTTTGCCAGGAACAACCCTTTTGTTGCAGTGGGTTCTTTTACGTGCGCTAAGTGTGTGCTGCACACGGGACCTCAGTTTATCATCTAATGCGAATGACTAGCGTCCAGACCACCACGCAAGGTCTAGTGGAGGGGGAGAAAAAATCGGCGGCTGAGCCGTGATTCGAACCAGCATGCTCAGATTGTCTCGCTTCCTAGGCGGACACGTTACCTCTAGGCTATCACTCCACATTGTTATGCCTAATTCATGAAAACTAACTCACTTCCAGGATGTCAAGTGTTTTTAGGAAAAATCTGCTGATGTCTCTCTATTTGCATGAAAGACTTTGTGAGCCTGGACAGTTTCCCTGCCCTCACTGCAGATGCCCATGCAGATCGAAACTGACTCCACAGCCATATTATGTGAGTGCACACCAAACAAGACAGAAGTGCATAGATGTCATTGTTGGACTACCAAAAGAAGAGAGAAGAGGTGATGTTAAGAATTGCTTGTAAAGTGTTGAAATAAATCCAATAAGGATAACAAAGAGGCGCCGTGGGTCTGTTTGACGAACCATGATCTTTCAGCAATTTCAGTTTCCATACCTTTGCTTGTTAGTTTTCCATGAGTGCTACGAATGTGTTTTAAACCATGGAGAACTCCAGTGAAACTGACACAGAATCAACAAAATCTGTCCCAACCCCAAGAGAATGAGCTCTCTACCCTAAAATGGTGTCTTTCAGGGGTACACAGGTCTGCCGATACCTGAGCTTGTGAAATCACGTTTGTTGATGGTAGTGTTACAAATTCCTGCTCCTTTAGTTTTAAACTCATAATGCAAATCTGAAATGTGTGTGTATATATGTATATATGAGTTTATGAGAGAGGAAATGGTGAATAAAAAAAAGAAAAGAAAAAAGCATACACATGGATGGATTTGTGAGTCTCGTTTCCTTATTTCTTTTCTAGATGGATGTTTTGTTTCTCTTTTTTTCTCAGTTGTCTCCATATTTCGTTTTCCAGCATACAAGTATATTCTTCATAAATGCGCGCGCACACACACACACACACACACACTGAGTCACTCACAGTCTCTCGCACACACACGCATAGTGACACACACAAGGGTATATATACCTGACAGGCTCCTACTTTCTCAAGACTTGACAATGCTTTGTCAATTCAAGTTTTCTCGTTGGTCAGGCATCCTTGAAACTAGAACAGAAACTCTGAGGAGAAATTTCAGAAAAATAGTCATCACACTCAGCTGAATGATGGATTAATCAAGAAAGTCTGTTTCAATGAAGATTTGCCTTGGATCCGAAACAGGCAGACATTGGCATAGACCTCTGAAAAGACTCTTGAAGTAACACTGATCAGCAGGGAGCAGGGGTAGCCTAGTGGCTATGCACCCGATAAGGACATGAGTGTCACAGGTTCAAGTCCATGTATATACAGACTAGACTTTTCATTGCCCCCCTTGCCCCCTCCCCACATCCCCTTTTTGGAAGAGACAATAAACCTGTGTGCAGTGTGCACTTGGCACACAAAAAAACCCATGGCAACAAAAGAGTTGTCCCTGACAAAATTCTGTAGAAAAAATCCACATTGATTGTAAAACAAATAAACCTGCAGACCCCCCCCCCCCCCTGAAAAAAGCCAAAAAAAAAAAAAAATGGGTGGTGAAGCACTGTGGTGACGCTCTCTCCCTGGGAACGCAATGTGAATTTCACACAAGAGAAATATATTATGTCAAAAAGTGATACAAAATGTGTGGCTAGTTTACAAACAGGAAATGAAACATTATATTTTATAATGATAATATTGATAATTATAAGAGGGCATCTGGACCGCCCAGTCTTAAGATACAAAATCTTTGAGTGTATACTAACTCCACTCACAATACTCACAATACTGCATGCACAAAGAACCCAGTGCACCTCAACCAACAAACTCACACCCACTCCACACAATATGTACACACATGCGCGCGCGCACACACAAGCAAAACCTTGTCCACTCATAGTACATGACCATGTGCACATTTAAAAATAGTAACAATAATATAATAAAATAAAATAAAGAAACAAAAAATGTAAGTGAAGACAAGAAATTAAGATTACCAATATAGGAGTGGCTCATAAGAAGCGTGGATTTTTTCAGTTGTACAAGACTGTATCTGCCACCACAAAAAACAACAAAGCATGAACAGAAAAAATATATTCTAATGGAAAGCAATGTTTTAAAAATATCAAATTAGTTATGATATACCAATCATCATTTCTTTGGCTGACAAATTGACCAGTTCTTGTAAGGAAGGCCAAGACTGTGAAAAACAGCCAATTTCTAGCTGAAACTTTTAAAATGTGATGTCATAATGAAGCAGAAACTTTTATAACTGGTATGTGTGATAGTTCCATTTCACTGTTGCATCTGTGCATTTTAACTATCACACACACACACACACACACACACACACACACACAAAATGACACCCATAATCACAAATTAAAACAGGTGGAAATAAAACTTATATTTTCTGAGTCAGTAATAAGTATTGACAGGGATATGACAGTCAAATGGAATAAACATGATACATGCAATAAAGTTTTGTTAAAGACTGCTAATTGCCTAATTGTTTCAGTATTTCAAAGCTGAGAGAGAAAAGGAGAGACGCTGTATGAGAGAACTATATACAGTATATACAGTAAAGATAATGGCTCAAATTCATACTGAACACAACTGTGGAGGCAGGGTATCTGTCACAATGTCGGAAATGCTAGTTGTTGTCTTCTTCTTCTTCTTCTGCGTTCACTCGTATGCACACGAGTGGGCTTTTACGTGTATGACCGTTTTTACCCTGCCATGTAGGCAGCCATACTCCTTTTTCGGGGGTGTGCATGCTGGGTATGTTCTTGTTTCCATAACCCACCGAACGCTGACATGGATTACAGGATCTTTAACATGCGTATTTGATCTTCTGCTTGCATATACACACGAAGGGGGTTCAGGCACTAGCAGGTCTGCACATATGTTGACCTGGGAGATCATAAAAATCTCCACCCTTTACCCACCAGGCGCCGTCACCGTGATTCGAACCCGGGACCCTCAGATTGACAGTCCAACGCTTTAACCACTCAGCTATTGCGCCCGTTGTTGTTGTCTTCAAATATTAGACAGTTGTCATTGACAAGTACCCCTCAAGTCCTGACAGCACATTGGGTTATGCTGCTGGTCAGGCATCTGCTTAGAAGATGTGGTGCAGCACATATAGATTTGTCCCAACACACAGTGACACCTCCTTGGGTAACAGAACTGACCTGAACTATTGGCAAGGGTTTCCCTGTTTTTGAGCTGTGAATATTGCTGCTAAGCAAAAAAGTCAACACAGTTATGTACAATTTCCAGGACATACGATATTCTCACAAAACATATGCTGGATAGGCAAAAATGAAGACAATTGTGTTTCTTTTTTTGCAATCACCCATCCCCTTATATATCATGCTCCCCTATGACACTCCTCCCAGCCCCACCCCCCACAGGTAGCAAGCATCATTTTTTTTACCATTGCTTAAAAATCTTGTGTATGCAATTAGCAGTCTGCAATCACCAGAGTACTGCATATATTTCAAAGTTGATATGAAAAATTTTGTTTGTTTGAGAACCAAAAATTTGTGTGTCAGTGATACACAACATGAATAAATGTCTATCTCATCATGATTTTACAATTTACAGCACAGAGGTTGTAAGCCACACACCAGATTAACCAGTGACCTACAAACTGAGCTTCGAGTTCCAATACTACAAGCAGAAAAATGCTAGTTGGTTCACATTCAAACCAATCTTCCATACTGTTTATTTATTCACAGCATTGAGGTAGTTTGCTATCTTTCAGACTGATGTGACAACTTTGGTTTGAGCTACAAATTAAAACACTACATGCTGTAGTACAGTCCACAATTACAACAATCTTGGATTCTGCCTCACAGGCACACCCGTTCCGGTTTATTCTGCAACATTTGCTCCAATAACAGCTGCCCTTGTGGCCCTGCTCCTCACACCGGATTTGGATTTTGTGTCTTTCTCATCAGACTTCAAATTTCCTTTCACCCTTCTGGCATTTTGTTTTTTTTCTTTACTGCTGATTGTTTTTGTCCCTGAGATACCATTCGCCTCATCAGCTGCCTTTGAAGAAGACTTTTTCCTTGGTGCCTTTTTCACTTTGGTAGTTGTCTTTGATGTCTTGGTGGACTCATCCACAAGAGTTTTCAAAGATGTGCGGGTAATCCTTTTGGGCTTTGCTGGAGACCCTTGCTTGTCCTGCCTGCTGGACTTGGGACATCTTTTCATTTTCTCTGTGCTGCTGTCATCATTCTGCTTGTCTTCAGCATCCACATTTTCTTCTTTTTTCATCTTCTGTTGATAATAGATGAAAAAGACATTATTTATACACATACCCTGATATTTTGATAATTGTTATGTAGATACAGTGACTCTTGCTGAGTGTTTCCATCAACTAAATCTTAACCTAAAGCCAACCCCCAGTTTTTATCATCATAATTCTGAAGTGTGAATTCTTTCACGTGCCTAATGACAGTTTTTAAAAAAAGAAGTAAAATCAGTTTCTGACCCCCCCCCTCCCACCCCCCCCAAAAAAAAACAATGTGTGCAGTGTGGTCAGATTCCCTATGTCTTTGCAAATTCATGATCATAAAGTTCACCAAAACTATCCTTTTTTTCAAATTCAGGATCAACATTTTGGATGTGTGAGTGTGCACATGTGTGTGTGTGTGAGAGAGTGATTTAGAGAGATTGTGTGAGTGAGAAAGAAAGAGAGAGAGAGAGTGTGTGTGTGTGTGTGTGTGTATTTATGTGTGTGTGTGTGTATGTGAAAGAAAATGAAAACGACACTGGTGTTAACAGGAGAAATGGAAATAAATCTGCATATCTTAAGCTACAAAAAAAAACAACTCATTCAGACGAGTATCTTAAAGAAAAAAAAAAGATTCATCAGTCTCTTACATTTCACAAACTTACCTTCCCACTTTTGGTCAGTTTCTTGTCGTATACTCCGTGTCGCCTTTTGCAGCCACTTTCTGTAAATAAAGAAAAGACAAAAAAAACAACAACAACAAAAAAACTTCCGTGAAGCAAACTGACCTTAAGTCAAGGACAGAAAAGGACAGGGGGTTTGATGGTAAAGGGGAGGTGAGAAAAAAATCACAAATTTTGAAGAGTATTTATTCATGAGAATGGCATGCCACATTTTCCTTTTAATACTTAACCCATTCAATCCTTGGTGCTCACAGCCTCAGGAGGCTTCTATGCCATACTGATGCATAAAAAATTGCAGAAAATATACTATTTTCCCCCCGCAAATGTAGGACAAGTCAGGAAGTCCAAGATGGCTGCCGGAAAAGAGGACGCTGCTTCCGGTAACACAAGGGAGGTAACTACCAAGGGAGGCTATTTGCCACAGCTTCTTTTGATTTCTCTGCATAGTGGACTAGTAGTCTGGACAGGACAGGAATCCAGACCCCTGCCGGAGTCTGCACCAGCGGGTCACGGTTAAGTATGTGTAATTAAAAACTGTTTTAATGAGACAAATTTTGATGTCAGACCAATGCTTGGGTGCAGGGCTCAGCGAATTAAGCCATCTGCACCAAAAAGGTACAGGCCATCATCAACAACTCTTCTCAAAGGGACGTGACTCTGGGCTGCTCTTTCTCCATCTGCCCAACTGATCCGCAGTCGACGGGCGCAATAGCCGAGTGGTTAAAGCGTTGGACTTTCAATCTGAGGGTCCCGGGTTCAAATCACTGTGACAGCGCCTGGTGGGTAAAGGGTGGAGATTTTTACGATCTCCCAGGTCAACATATGTGCAGACCTGCTTAGTGCCTGAACCCCCTTCGTGTGTATATGCAAGCAGAAGATCAAATACGCACGTTAAAGATCCTGTAATCCATGTCAGCGTTCGGTGGGTTATGGAAACAAGAACATACCCAGCATGCACCCCCCCGAAAATGGAGTATGGCTGCCTACATGGCGGGGTAAAAACAGTCATACACGTAAAAGCCCACTTGTGTGCATACGAGTGAACGCAGAATAAGAAGAAGATCCGCAGTCTCTTCAGCTCTGATACTTTATAGTACTACTGTAATATGGAAATACTTTGACCACTGAGTCCTGAGTGGGAAGGGGCCAGTGGTGAAGGATTGCCAAGAAGCTTAGAACGGCTGAGGAAGAAGAGACAACTGTCTGGGTGGTCCGGGTTTCGAACCATCTTCTTCTTCTTTAGAAGGTGCAACTCCCACATTCACTCGTATACGAGTGGGCTTTTACATGTATGACCATTTTTACCTGCCATGTTGGCAGCCATACTCCATTTTCAGGGGTGTTTTGAACCATGACAGCCCTTGGACTCCAGTGGAGATTACTTTTCCTGATGCAACTGTATGTGGAGGAAGAAGGAGGAGGAATCTTGTGAAATGCCCCATGACACATTTTGTTTGAGTATCAATTTTCACATTTGATTATTATTTGAAAATAAATAAATAAGCATGGAAGTAGAGGATGGAAAGTTGTATGGAGAGTTAAGGGGAAAGAATGTAAGTGGACGATGGAATGAAAGGTGAATATGTTTGAAATGAATGCAAGTACATTTACAGGAAATTACTTAATGGGCTTTATAGTGGGAAGTCATTGTTTGGACAAGAAAAACAACTGATAATGAATGTAAAAAGTCAAAAACATCAATGCTGGAATTCACTGGTATCTGAGGCTAACTTTTGCTTTGATTTAGTAATTAGATATCAGATAGGTACCATTCGGTTTTAATCTAAGGTACCCAGTCAGGTAAGATAAAACTTCCTCAGGGTTTATCACAAGTATCTGATCTTGGTCCAATGTTATTTCTCATCTAAATCAATTACATAGTCTGTACTATTGGTTCTGATTATCATTTGCTGATAACATGAACATCTCTCTGGCAATAAGAAATCTTGTTACAAGAAAGGAAACCCTGAAAGCTGGCTTGAATAGAACAGATGCTTGGGCTTATACATGGAATGTCACATTTAATAAATCTAAAACAGAACTATTATTTCTGGAGTTCATATATAATTACAAACAGTGTTGAATATCTGAGAAACTGCTGCATGTCCACAGATATCTATAAGGAATTTTTTTCATTAAAGTCAAGGCTGCATTAACAGCATTGATCACAAGCTTCCTGTCAATTTTTCTGTATAATCTACAACGATGTTTGTCATTCTCTGACAGAACTGATCAAATGATACAATCTGTGTAACTAAAAGCTTTACAAAAGTATGCTGAAGTGATAATTTGTGGGGTTTCCTTCTAGTAAAGAACAAAAATAATGTAATGACATGACACGAGACTTTACCTCTAGGCAGCATGGGTCCTGGGTCCCCATGGTACCACATGGTA
This sequence comes from Babylonia areolata, assembly GCF_041734735.1. Lineage (NCBI taxonomy): Eukaryota > Metazoa > Mollusca > Gastropoda > Neogastropoda > Buccinidae > Babylonia > Babylonia areolata. The sequence continues at coordinate 16,089,218 of NC_134880.1, read as the reverse complement.
CGCTTGTTGTGGTCAGCCACGTTCTTCATGCCACACTTGTAGTAACACTGCAGCCACAAACTGAACTTGGACATGTCGCTGTGCTCATCCTCTGGGAGATACAGACTGGTTCCTGCAACATGTGAAGCATGATGGTTTTTATGGCTTTTTTTGTTGTTGACAGTATCAGTATCAGTAGCTCAAGGAGGCGTCACTGCTTTCGGTCAAATCCATATACGCTACACCACATCTACCAAGCAGATGCCTGACCAGCAGTGTAACCCAACGCGTTAATCAGGCCTTGACAAAAAAAAACAAAAAAAAAACAAAAAACAAAAAAAAACACCTACTACAGCTACTACTACTACTACTACTACTATTTTTTGACAGTATATAATACTGGTTCTTGAGAATTATGATCATGAAAAAAAGTTGTTTCCCTACTTTTCAGCACAGACTGGTTCCTGACAAAAATAATGTGAAGCATGATTTTTTTTCCCCATAGCAGATAATAATGGTGATCAAGAATTATGATCATGAAAAAAAAAGGTTTATGTTTCCTGAATCAACAGTACAGGCTGTTTCCTGCAAAATGTGCAGCATGTTTTTTTTTGTTTTAGTTTTATTTGTTTGTGTTTTTTTTTTCCTCTGGCATCCCCCTTGGGGGATTTCTGGAACAGACTCTGCAAGAATCTGTTATGGTTATAGAAAGGTGCTCATAAAGTGAATGGTATAACAAATTTACAATCTACTATTAAAAAGACATTTAATATTTCATTCCTCATCTGATATCTTAAATCAATCTGAAACTTCAACAAACAAAAAAAAAAAGAAAAAAAAAGAAAAGAAAAAAAAGATGTATCTGCTTTACAGAAATATTTTTGATATAAATAAAACCATACCTTTGTGCCTGATTTACACAAATAAGTTTAATAATCAAAACATGTTTTGCCAAGTTTTCTGAAAAATGAGTTTTGTTTCTTTTACATGCTTCCAAGAAATCAGCAAAAAGGAGCAAGACAGGACAATGCTCGTTAATATTCTCAGACTGTTGACAGGCGCATATCATTAAGAACAAACAGACATGTACATACACAAACACAAAAAACACACAGGACAGAGTATTTCTCACACCAACATATCTGGCAAATTACCCAGGCCGACAACTTCAAGCGGAATGGTGTTGCACAGTTCCAAGATGTCTGGTCTCTCTGCCTTCACCTTTGCCTTCGCAGTGTCCTTGACCCCATCTTCAGTCTTGACCTTCACATCATCGGGAACATCAGGCAGGGCAGAAAAGACAGCACGTGCTTGATCGAATGGCCTAACTCCTCCTCTGCACATAGCAAATCAGAATATGACAAAAAAAACAACAACAAAAAACCCCTCAACTAACATGGTCTAAACTGAAACGTTAAATACTCTTCATCATTACTATCATATAGATCATGTCATGGGTGAAATTTTTGTTCTGGAATGTACACAACATTAACAAAATTAAATGTTAGTGTCAGTTTTTAAATGGTGTAACATGAAAATTTTTTTCAATAAACACTTACAAAGCAATACTTTGAATAATTTGCAATGAATTTATTTTTGTTGAAGTTTGACTAAAACTTTGCTAGCTTTATCAACAATTTCCAAGGCAAAATCCTCTTATAATGTCAAATTAATTCTTTAACTGTTTGTCAGTGGTATCTTTATCATTTTTTTAATTAATCTTTATTAATTAAATACCTGTATATGGTATTGTCTAAAGTATAACTAAACTGTTTGCATAAAACAAATAAATCTTCCATAGCATCCAAACAAAGTTGAAAGAAAATCAATCAGAGCAAGCATTTGCCTTTCTCATTTACCTCTTCATACTGACAATTTCTTAAAATTATTTCTACAAGTATTACTCAGGCGCCAAGGCATAACTGACTTGATGTTGGACTTTGATCTTGTGTTCACCATGATGGTTTTTTTTGTGGTTTTTTTGTTGTTGTTTTTTTGACAGTATCAGTAGCTCAAGGAGGCGTCACTGCTTTCAGTCAAATCCATATACGCTACACCACATCTACCAAGCAGATGTTCACCATTTTGGCGATGTGTTGTGTGTCTTTGGCTGAAGCATGCTTCTCAGATTTTCCTCACTCCACTCTGGTGCGAACAAGGACCTGATTGTGCCTGAGGAAGTTTAAAATGGTGGACAGGAATGGGCCACACCTTCCTATGCCTAGCCCCAGTGTATATAAATTCACTTAACATTATAAACTTTTTAACTAATGTGATGCTGTAGTCTACACACAGAGAAATCTGTTGTGATAAAAAAAACAAACAAACAAACAAACAAAAAAACAAAACAAATACAAATACAGCACCACACTGTGACTGGGTACCTGTAACAGATCTCAGCACGCAGGTAGTTGCCTATCCCATTGAAGTATTTCTGATTGAGCAGCACTTCACACACAGGCTTGTTGAAGGCAGAGTTGTCCAGACTGTTCAAAACATTGGATCTGAAAGCATTCAAAATCTTAGTTCACTGCACCACTGGATCTGACATGATGATAAAATCTAACATAATGAGCTTACATATTTATACTGTGTACCATTTTGTGTTAGTTTGGCTGTTCTTTCATCAACCATCTGACAGCTTTCTATGACTGCCAAGACCATTAATGCTACTTCCTATCATTGTCCTGAATTGTTACAAGAATGAAGTTTGACTAATGCTTGAATAAAAACAATAAAATGCATTAAAATAACTAGACATGTTTTCTCATAGTAACCAACAATTAATAATAAATCCCACACAAGAAAACAACAACACTGTATGAATGATTGACAACATTGCATTTTGATACTGGTACTGATAGGTATATAATCACAGCTATATATAATCACAAAAACATTTTTTTAGTTATTGTTTCCTGACTCTGCCAAGCAAAAGAAAGGAAATAACTAAACTCAGAAGAGCCCTCTGAGGTGATGGTGATTAATTTAACTAGGTTACATCTGTTTCAGTATTTGCAAAACATACCTGTATGTTATAATCAAGATGTATATTCATTTCTTGGATAATTTAGTATTTTCTCCCTTGAAGTTGAACTTTCTGTAACCCCCGAGTATGGCTGCCTATATGGCGGGGTAAAAATGGTCATACACGTAAAAGCCCACTCGTGTGCATCTGAGTGAACATGGGAGTTGCAGTCCACGAACACAGAAGAAGAAGAAGAAGAACTTTCTGTACTGTTAAATAAAGCATGTGTGTGTGTGCATGTAATAATATATCTGATTGTAACCATGTGTGCGAGTTTGTTATGGATCATATAAAAATGCATCTAACTCTGTTATATCTATAATGATGATGCAGATGGCAGTGTTCATAAGGTTTTCTTTTTGGATCAGCTGGATGTATTTAAAACTGGTATTTTAAACTGTGAAGAAAAGGTCTTCCATTTCAACTGTCCAAGCTGTCAAAGTTTTGTCAAAATATAACATCACTGGAAAAGAACACAACACAAAACATGACAAAAGATTTATCCCTGACCAGCAACATAACCCAACACACTGCATGTCAGGCCTTGAGTGCATGAACACATATACTGTGTACCTGTCAGAGTAGATCTCTTCTACAGAATTTAGCCATAGGAAAATACTTGAGTTATCATGCTAGTTGCTACACATGGAACCACTATTCATCAGCTTATCTGAATGACTTAGATGTCCAGTTAGATTTTCCATTCAAACTTGGGAGAAAGGAGTGACTGAGATTGGAAACCAGACCCTCACATTCATAGTTTTGTGTTAACCTTTCCTTCACCTTCCTCCCACCTCAGTCCATGCTAGTTGTAAGATGAAAAAACTCTTTTCATCACTCACACATACACATATGAAGAAGAACATTATGGTGATGAATAGAAGGAGGATGTGGGGAAAAAGAAGATGATGGTAATTTAGAAGAAATGGAAAAAGAAGACACATCTTGTCAGAGGCTGATACAGTAGCGTGGGAGTGGGAGAGTTAGAGGCAGGTTGATAGACATTAACAAAGACAAATATAAACCACAACAGCTGAGCACCTGAATTGTGGATATTCAAACAAGACACAGGGTCCTCTGTCAGGCGACCAATCAGCCCCAACCTGCCACTTCCCGAATCGTCGGTAGTCAACAAAACTGAGAGCCATGTCGTCCGTTTTGGTGAAAAAGCTGAGGTGGGCATGTTTAGGTAACTCTGAAACAGATGTGAACTCGAACTTCCCAGACATGCCAAAATTAAACAACAGATGCAGTCGTTTCGCAGCTTCAATCTTTGAAGTGACAGCCCCATGCTCCACATTCGATTTTTCGTCTGCTTCTCTTTTTAACGACTGTAAAAAGACCTTAAGCTCTTTCCCG
>NC_134880.1:15989852-16077352 GCF_041734735.1 Babylonia areolata | reverse complement strand
CACACACACACACACACACACACACACACACACACACACACACACAGGGTCATTGTAATATGGTGTGATCAAGACAGATTGTTATCAAAAACGACTTCCTCAATGATTTCGCCATTGGTAAAAGGAGGTGGAGTATTATGTAAAAGATTCTGGCGCTTTTGCCTTGTGTTTCACACACACACACACACACACACACACACACACACACACACACACACACACACACACACACACACACACACACACACACTTTTCTTTTCGGTGTGTGTGTGTGTGTGTGTGTGTGTGTGTGTGTGTGTGGTGAGAGTGTTATTTTGGGGGTAAAAATTGGAAAGGTTGTGGGAGTGGGAGAATGGTGGTGGTTGAGACATGTGATTTAGTTCAAAACTTTTTTTTCTTCTTTTTTTGTCTGATTTGTTAATACTGTACTGCAAAGCTTTAAAACAAACAAACAAACAAAACTCTTAATCGAATTTAGCTTGCATTGTGGTGTCGTCCGCAAACATCTCGCGAAAATGTTTCAATCCATAGAAAAAAATAATTTATACAAATAGAGAGAAAAAAACAAAAACAAAACAAAACACGAAATGTAATTGGTCCCAGAACTAACCATTGGGGAACACCAAGTCCTATAGATAACATGACGTAATGGGGTCCACCCAGTGATGTTTTCTTTTCAGAAGAAAAAAAAGGACGAGCTGAGGTCAAAGATTTTGTCAGGAAATCCAGATAGTCTTTTTTTTTTTTTTTTACTTAGGAAAATTGATACGACATGAACAATACGATTTCTTCATTGCTTTACATTAGTAAACCAACTGTCCACAAGATTAGTAACTAGATAAACGGATAGATAGATATATAGATAGATAGATAGAAAGACTGATTGATTGATTGGATGAACGAATGATGGATAGATAGATAGATATATTGACTGATTACATGACTGACTGATTGATTGATTGATATGAATTATAAAAAGTATAACAACTCCCTTTCTCTCCCTTCTCTGTGTCCGTTTCCGTCTCTCTGTTTCTTTCTCTGGTTTTCTCAGTCTCTCACTATGTCTGTCTGTCTGTCTGTCTGTCTGTCTGTCTGTCTGTCTCTGTGTGTGTGTGTGTGTGTGTGTGTAAAGGGAGAATTTCAAGATTAAACAAAAACTGTGTCACTCAAGGGTAAAGATTTTTAGCATTGCCTGGTCTCCAACCTGTCCTTGTGACAACGATAAAAACAATGACAATAACGACACAACAATAATAATGTTGGTAAACATTACTTCTGCTACTACTACTACTACGACTACTACTAATGGTGAGAATCATTATTATCATCACTGTAAAAGGAAAAGTAATAAAAGGATTACATTCGCACACTCATTCACCCAGGCACACACACACACACACACACACACACACACACACACACACACACACACACACACACACACACACACACACACACACACACACACACACACACACACACACACATGTACACACTCACTCCTTCCCGAGAGAAGAGAGAGAGAGAGAGAGAGAGAGAGAGAGAGAGAGAGAGAGGAGATTTAAGTCACAAGATCGAACGATCAATGCTGGACTTCACTTATGTTTTGTGCATCCATGCAGGAAACAGAGCAGACAGCAGTGAAATGACTGATGGCAATCAGAACATCACCCCAAGCACGACAACAACGACGACTACGCCATCAGTTATATACCCCCAAAGCCTCGCCACCCAGCCCCCTCATCCACACACCATGGCGGTTGGAGCAGCAGAAACAACGGCTCCGCGGCCACAGTCTTTCCATGCCCCTCTGCAATCTCTGCCATACCAAGGGCCGTTGTTGGAGCAGTACAGACCCTACTACACACCTTATCTTCCGTCACACCCTGGGTATTTTCCATCACCACCTCACGGTCAGCCTGGACTGTCTCCGCCTCTGTACGGCACTCAGGTCAACTATGGGCTTTCGTCACCGCCTGGTCTGTACAGACCAGCACTGCCCACCCAGCCTCCGGTTCCGTTGGAGCCTGAGTCTTCTTACCCAGTTGGTGGAGAGGAGCAGCAGCCACAGTTGAATCCTTTTGCACAGGTGTACGTTCCTCCTCATCAGACATCTGCTGTCCCTCCATCACCATACCTGGTCCCATTTCCTGGGACTGACATTCAGTACGAAGCACCTGCTGTTGGGCTGCCAGGTGTGCCGGCAGACAGGACACCCCCACACTCTGTCCCTGGCCGTCAGCACGTCCACATGAGGAGCCACGCAGAGCAGGTGATGGGGCTGCAAAAGGCCCGGTCAGATAAGCTGCGTCTTTATCTTGAACCCGCACGAGAAGAGCAGACACACCCACAGGAGCAGATTAGCTGGCGATACACAGAACCCGCGTCAGAAGAACAGACACAGTCACATGTGCAGATCGGTTGGCGGTACACAGAACCATTACCGGAACATCAACAATGGCATGCCCAGAGAATGAGACATCTGGAAGTAGAGGAGGAACATTTACTCCAAACACAGGAACTTATGAAAACAAGGATGCAGCAAATAGAACGGGAGAAAAAACAGCTGGCAGCTCAAGAGTTTCAGGTGGAACAAGAAAAACTGCAACAACGTTTGGCTCATCAGTCATTGCTACAGCAGCAAAGAATGCTGTTCGCCCATCGCCCCTTTGTCTCTGCACTGCATTACGGGTCGCCCACAACCACCCCTCTTTCCTCCGTCTTGCTTTCAGAGCACACTGTCTATTTTTCATCTCCAGACCCACAGTCCCTACCCCTGGCTTCTGGACTCGCACCATCAAGGGAGGCGAAACGATACCCCCCTCACACTCACACCCACACCCACACTCACACAGGTCCTGAGTACGGACAGTCGGGCAGAGGCTTGGCAGGTTCAACGTTTCTACCAGTAGTGCCAGTCGCTGCGAGTGGTTTGACTGAAGCTGTCGGTCCACGGAGGCCCACAAAAGATGTTGCAACGTTTTCAACAGGTACGAAACCATGTTATCAGTTTCGACACTGAACACTGCACAGACTTACAAACTGAAATGATCATGTAAAGATATAATTGAGGTGTATATCCACGTATGATGGCTCACAAAGTATTAACGAAACAACAGATTTATATTATTGAATGTTAGTTGGTCCAGTGTCACTTTTGCCTATTTGCCATTGTATGTTTATTTGATTTCTCTTCCAGGGGATCAGAAGGGGTGGGGTTTGGGGGAGGTTGCATTCTGCATCCTTTGGTTACTACTTTGCTTACTAGAAAGAAGCTGCCACTCTCGATTAATTATTACAAATGATGATGATGATGATAATAATGATATTGGTGATGATGATGATGATACTTTTATAACTGCTGCTTGATAGATAGATAGATAGACATATGCAGATGTAGATAGATAGATAGATAGATAGATATAAATATGTGTAAATAATTATATATATATTATAGTTATACAACACACACACACACACACACACACACACACACACACACACACATATATATATATATATATATATACATACATAACATATATAGATAGGTAGATAGATAAATGGATAGAGGTATATGGAACTCTGCCGACGTTTTCAGGTCCACAGGAGTCCACCCCAGCCGAGCCAGTGCCTGTGCCTCCATCCCACGTTGCAGATCTCACGCCGCCGGACAACCTCAGACGGGTACTGCAGTCCCCCAGGCCCTTCCCCAGACAGCGCTCTTCCAAGCACCGCCTTCACGCCCACTACCACCAGGCGCTAGGGCCAGGTCAGGGAGGGGCAAGTCACTCGCCGAACCTTGTGCTGCAAGACGACGTTCATAGGAGGCTGAGGAAGTATGCTCTCCATTCACTGGTTCCCGTTTCAGATCCACAGGATGACGAAGGTAGTAGACTAGAGGCCGCGAAACGAGCCGTGACGAGGGTTCCGGCCGTATGCTTCAACGAGCAGAAGTTCGTGGAGAAGGAAAACTATCAGGTGACGTGATCAGATGAGAAGATCAGCTGTGGTCTGGTGTGGTGTGGTGCGGTGCGGTGTGGTTTGATGTCTGCATTATCATCATATGATGCGATGTGATATGATATGATATTACGATACTTTTATGGTATGATATGGTATGGTATAGTATGGTATGGTATGGTATGATATATATGATATCATATATTCTATGGTGTGGTATGGTATGATAATTATATTTTGTGGCACATGATGTGAATTGACATGATGCAGTTAGGATGTGACGGCATGTGATGTGACATGACATGACACAATATATGTGACAAACGATGTCAATTTTTTTTATATGTAAATTGGTACAATATTATAATTTCATTTTCATTTTCTTTGAAAATCAACACATCTGTTATACTCAATTTTTCTTTCATTTGTGCTGCATTGCCATCCTCTTTTCACAGATCATTGCATTGAAAAGTCAGTGAAACTGACATACAGGAAAAAAATCGGAGACAACCAAGAGTTACCAAGGTCTCTTTCATGCATTGTTTTCGGATCCAGAAGCAGACAAGAAAGTTGAATTTTCTTGTAATGTCCTTCAACAATCAAGAAAATCACTGCCTTCAGAGCCTTTCCCCCCATTAAATGTGTTAGCACCAACAAAGCATCAAAAGCAGCTACAAATTAACATTGATAGTCATCTCATTAATACAAAAGTTCACTTCAAATCAGGCTTCAAATCACATCTGTACAAATTTGCTTTCATGGATGTATGGGTGTTGCGTGTGTGTGTGTGTGTGTGTGTGTGTGTGTGTGTGTGTGATCAACACATTCCATTTGCCTTGCATGTAAGTCTTGATTATCTTCTTCTTCTTGCTGTTGTTGCTGCTGTCGTTATCGTAATCATCATCATTGATGTTTATCTTTGCATGGTCTCAGCGTTGCTGAGCCTGCTGACATTAGGACTCAAGCTCCTATATAAAACACCCGTCCAAGCTATAGGTTGCCAAAAACCTGTGGGTGCTTCAGGCTGTTTAGGAGTAGCCGCATGGTTGTTAAAACTGCAAGTTCGTATCTGAAGGAAATTGATGTTATGTTTCCTGTAGAATGTCCACAAAGACTTTAGACTTAGTTTCTTCCCCTCTTCATTAAATTCCGTTGATTTTATTCAGGCTTTCTGCTTTCTTCCCTTTTCCTGTTTCAAAACACAACACAGTTAAATTCTGCAGGGTTGGTTTTCAATGTGGAAGGCAGCCAGAAACAAGAACCAATGCATTAACAAAATTGTATTTTTTAGCGAACAAAAATCTGGTCAAAATTCCGTAAGTATTTCTTCAGTTGAGCTGTGTTGTTGAGTTGAGCTCAGTTCATTTTAGTGTAGATTAGCCTAATATAATTGGATTGAATTGAAATTTTCATAAGCAGAAAGGCCAATCCCCAAATATTCTGCAAACTTATATTGATAGGAATCGTCAAATGTTTCTTATGATTCTTTTTGTTTTGTTTTGTTTTTGTTTTTGGTGTTTATTTTTCTTTCTATTAAATTTTCTATTAATCAAATAGATTAGATCAGATGTGATTTTTTAATTGACTTGATTAGTCAAGTTTAGTAAAATCAATACAATTCAATTTGATTAAGTTTCTCTGTTTATCTATTTATCTATGTTTTTGTACATGTCATTGTGGTAGCCATTTCCACATTTGACAATCATTCTTTATTTTGTTGTTACAGTTGCTGTTGTTACTACCCCTGACTCTCTCTCTCTCTCTCTCTCTCTCTCTCTCTCTCTCTCTCTCTCTCTCTATTTTATGTATACATAAACGTCTTACCCCTTATCTATAAAGGTGCCATGCGAAATGTTAGCTGATGACGCCACTATAATAATGATTTATATATGTTTTCTTCTCTTCTGGAAAGTATTGTCAAATTGACTTTCTCCCCCTCACCCCTATTTCATTGACTATGAATGGCTTTGTGCTGTACATGAATGCTTATAAATGTACACAATTATGTTTTGAACACGTTGATATCATTTCGTTAATTTTGCTGGAGTGAATGAATTGCTTTCGTTTATAGTTCGTGTTTTGTTCTTAATTTTGTTTTTCTTCTAATTTTAGCCAAGACGCCCGGATGTAAGGAAAAAAAGAAGAGAAGAGCAAATTGTGCTTGTTCCTTTACCCTCTTAAAATAAAAGTTTGTTTCGCTTTGTTTCGTTTCTGTTTTCGCCACTTTTCCTTGACATTTTCCCTGCAACTCTAATCCAGCTTTGTACCTGTGCCATCAGGTGCTCGTTCAGCCCCAGAGCCCAGCAGTGCGAGGCCAGGAGGCCCTGGCAAGGGTATGCTTTGCTCTGGAGCAAGCGCTACGCCTCAGAGGGAGGGGTGCTGTCATCATCTCCGACTACAAGTTCAGAGAGAACTACCTTAAACGGGCCCCACAGGACGTACTGGAGGTGTTACACAGACCAGAGGACGAGGGCTGTCACAACGTTCTGATGATAGGCCCGGACATTGGAATCGTGTGCATTCAGGTACTGTTACAATGCAGTGGCTGGAAGTGTTGACCAGGTCCATTCTTAAAAAAAAAAGAAAAAAAGAAAAAGAAAACGATTCACATTGTGTTCTGTGGTCGTTTTGTGCCAGGTGGGTGCAACTGTCAGTTTCTCAAAGTTTATTCGACAGATACTCCCCGAAGAATTTTTGTAAACGTCAAAAGATTATCACTCTCTTTCGAGTGTTGGGGAAGAAATCATCTTTTCACTGTCTCACCAGAAATAAAAATCTGCAGACAAGGAAATCCTTCTTGCCATGGAAGTTCAGTGAGCTGTATAAAGTAAAACAAAGTTCAAGACAATATTACTGTCAAAATCAAAAGCCATCTTCATTTCTTATTATCGAGAAAGACATGAACAAGAAAATCGTTATCGACAGCAATATCATTTATGCATAGATGAGGCATCTGTTCCATTTTTTTTCCGAGCAGATGTGGTGTAGCGTGTATGGATCAGTCCGCACGCTTTGGCACCACTTTGAAACAGAAACTGATCTCATTAACGAAACAGACAGCTGACTTGGGGTCACATTGTGTTCCACCCCTCCTCCTTTCTTCAGAACCGATGTGATAGAACACCATCATTGTACCGCCCAGAGTTAAGAGCAAACTGGCATGATCTGTCAGTCAGTAACAGGGGTTCTCCGGATGCACTGAAGCATTCGGAAGCATCCCCCTGCAGTGAAAAGTAAACATTAGGCGTTGATGGAGAGAATTGACTTTGGGCTACAGGTATAGTTTATTCATTTTGTTTACATGATGTGATGTGATGTGGTGTGGTGTGGTATGGTGTGGTGTGGTGTGATGTAATGTGGTTTTTGTGTGATGTGATGTGATGCGGTGTGGTGTGGTGTGATACGATACGATATGATGCGATACGGCGTGATATATGATAAGATATGATATCATATTATATCATGTAATATTATATCACTTTATGACAATGAAACAAGCATTCGTATGTGAAGGAAATTTGATGCTCCATATAGGATAGGCTGTCCAGGAAGATTTTAGAATGTATTTCTTTTTATAATGCGCTCTCTCTCTCTCTCTCTTGTTCTGCCCCCCCCCCCCCCAAAAAAAAAAAGTTTCCTTTTTATATTTTTAGTCTTCAAACTTTGTCAAGTTTTCATTGACTGAAGAATTAATTTCTTACTCTTGTTTTCTCTGCTGTTCAGTTGTCAGGTTATAAAATTGGTCAACAGTGGAAGGTAGAATGTTGGTAGATTCAAGCCTATAAAATCTATGAAGTCTTTGCAAAATTTCTTGCGTCAGAATCTCTGTGATGATAATCACTTCACTCACTGAACGTCCCGCCAAGATTGTCTCCCTTCCCTCTATCTATTGTCAGATTGTCTCGCTTTCCTGTATCCATCGTTAGTTCGGTAGGCTGGGACGGTTTCTTTTCTTCTTCTTTTTTTCTCCTTTAGTAGCATCATCGAAAATCTACGAACATTATCATATATAATGCTCCTCTCATTTCATCATATCTTATCCATCGTGGATGGTTTCAAAGAACTGATCGAAGCAACAAATAGAGGTGATTTTCAAGTTAACATTGACATCCACTGTATTCTTGATGATTATTTAACTGACTGGAGTTTATTTCGTCAGGACGAGCAAAAATCTGTGATTTCCTTAAGAATCGTCCATGAATGTAGACCTCTTCATGGGAAGATAATCCAAAAATGATTCGAGCAAACTGGAACCGAAGGAAATTTGAAGTTCCCGACAGGCTGTTCGAAGGTGATGTGGCTGAGTCGGTTGGACTGTATTAGATGTAGTGTTCACCAGTGACCAGGGTTCGAGGCCCTGCTTTGGCATGGTGTTGTGTCCTGTTGGAAAGCACTTTACTCCGATTTTCCTTTCTGCACCTTGGTATGGCGGAATGAGAGGATTGCCCACCACCCACCCCTCCCTCTCCCTACCCCTCCATTCCCCCCACCCCCTCCATTCACCCACACCCCCACATTCCCAACCCAATCCCCAGAATCAGTGACAATGACCCAATACCCAGAATCAGTGAAAATGAAATCACATACCTTGGTGGCCGTGAAAGGCTAAATTGGCTGTCCACGAAGCTTTTAGATATATCATACTTTCACTGTTTTCTCTCTGTTCCAGGCTTTTCCCTTATTTATTTGTTTATTTATTTAGTTAGTTAGTTCATTATTATTTGACATAAATCATGTCACGTTTGCATTGAGAGAAGAACTGAATCATTTCCTGGTCAGCTAGTCGTTAACACTTATTGAAGTGCATTGTTACTCTTGCTATGTTTACAAACTTATTGTTTCGTTATAATATGTGTTGTTAGTCCACACCCCCACCCCCCGTCCCCGGATTCGCCTGTCAATGCGGCATTGTGTGTGTGTGTGTGTGTGTAATAAACAATAGTTGCCAAATGTAGATATTAGGCTGCTTGCCCAGTTGGCATTTAGCTCTATATTATTTGATGCCTTATATAATTTGATTGCATTATTCGATAGTTTCAACCATTTTCAACTATTGTATGTCTGAATGATTTTGTGCTTTGTGTGTTCTGTTTACTATCAGTCATCGCCTTCAACATATCTTTCAGTTTACCACTCTGTTTCAACGCATTTACTTATTTCTTTATCATGTCTATTCATTTCATTTCGTTTTTGACTCACTTGTGTAAACAAAGTGAGTCTATGTTTTAACCCAGTGTTCGGTTGTCTGTGTGTGTGTGTGTGTGTGTGTGTGTGTCCGTGGTAAACTTTAACATTGACATTTTCTCTGCAAATACTTTGTCAGCTGACACCAAATTAGGCATAAAAAAATCAGTTCTTTCCAGTCATCTTGTTTAAAACAAGATTGCACCTCTGGGATGGGCACAAAAAATTAAAAAAATTAAGCCTAATTATATGCAAACTGCATTTACTGTTATACTTATATTTGACTTGGCACTTTGATCTGATATTCTGACCCAACAACAAGAGCAGTCATTATTATCATTTTATGTTCAAACAGGAACTTCTTTTGCTAAGCATGGAAGTTTTATTTATTTTGCAAAAGTTTTGATGCAGATAGTAAAAAAAGGGAAATTACTCTGTAATTAACGCTAGGGGACTTAATTTGCTTTAAACTGATCTTAAACATTACATTTTGAAATTATACTCAATACCTAAAAAGCTTGGATTTAAAAAAAAATTTTTTTTTAAGTGTATCACAAGTGAGTCTTGAAGGCCTTGCCTCTCTTGTATGTTGATATACTACACAACCTTGGGTAAGCTTTCTAGGCCTAACCAGCGCATTGAGTTTATGCGATGGTCAATTCATATCTGCTCCTTTATATATATCTATTTTCCCCCTTTTTCAAGTTGCAGATGCAGCGTAGCGTATATGGATCAGTACACACGATTTAACACCTTGAAATTGAAACTTGTTTGTGGTATGACATGCTAGTTAGACACAAGGAATTCCATTCGAGGTCTGTGTCACAAACAGATTGAGCAGGCATTTTCATTAGAGATACTTTTGAATCGTACACTATTTGTTTTGAACACAAGTTTCGCTCTTTTACATGTTTAGCTTTAGATTGCGTAAAAATTTGCTATGCGTGACGTTAATCAAAAAGTGACGTAGTTTATTGGTTGAGATACGACACAGCTAAAAAACCTTGACGACTGAGATGCCAAGCGAGAGGATCAACGGTTATCTGTGGATATGCTAGGACTGACATGTCAAGCGAGCATGCCTGAAAGCTGTGTTGAAGAATGCTTCAAAATCGTGTGAAGTAAGGAGTCAGCTGATCGTCGTAAAGATCGATGCAGGAGTCTGATCTACAGTAAAAAATGAATTATGAAGATTTGTAAAAAGCATGTTTCCAGTGTTTTACCGTTATATTGGTGTTGAAGATTAGAGCTGTTAATCTTCTATCGAAATTAAGGATATTGAACCTGATACATGAGTCGATATTTACTCTATTCGGATCGGATTCAACGAGAGATTAGAATCAACTCTTGTCGCTATCAGACAGCGTTACACGTCCTCTGAAGATTTTAAGAACAAGCGTGTGATTCTTGCCAATTACATTTTGGGAAACAATCATCAATCGTCCCTAACTCAGACAGCGCCCTGCGTCCTCTGAGTAGTGTCCGTAAAGTACGAGAGTCGTGATCAAAACCCATATTACAACGTACCAATCTGACAGTGCTAAAGTATTTTAACTGTATTTATAGGTGGCGGCAGTGAAAATTTAAATATTCATTACAATGACTGAAATGTGATTTTTGGCAAACAACATGACAATATAAGAAAAACAAAAAAAAAAGTAAGTGAATATCTTGATTGGTTCTGAAGATATTCCATTTTAAAGATGTGACGATGCGTACATGCTGTTAGTACTTAATATTCTCACATTTTCACAGTTATATTATACTGTCCATGAGGGTACTGTAATGAAAACTCATATACTTTTAAAAACCATATGATAATGGTATATTGCACAAGAAAACACTAACACTTCAGCAGCAAAGAAACTGGAAAATATGTCTGTCAAAGTAGGAGGAAATAGAAAATCAAGACGTGTCAATGTGCACAGAATAGCAACTTTGAAGGTCTACAGCACTGAAACGAATAGACAGTTGCATTTCAAAATAAAATATCTTGCAGGTTACATCACAGAAAGTGCACTGAATTTTTTTCAGGCAGGACAGTTGACTGAATTTTAAGTATCAAAGTCTCAAACTTTGAAAAATCTTCAATTTGACCAGTGGAAAAAAGACTGTTTATTGGGGTAGCATGCTGCAAAGATGAATATTTCAGTAACTGTCACAAGTAGGACCATGAAATTTTGTGTGTGTATTAAGTGAAATGTCAGCTTTCAAAATAAATTAAAATCAACCTTAAAACTTCCCTCTAAAGTTGGCAGAAAAGGAATGATACCTGATTTTCTCATTAAAAAAGGGTGCATGCTGCAGATGAGACTTCTTCAAAATTTTTGTTTTTGAAAAAAATATTGAAGTTGCAGCCACAATAAGTTACCAGTGGTCTAGGCTGATCATCTTCTTCAAAATTACTACAAATTTTTAAATGAATGCAACTTGAGAGCATTATACAGAATGGGTAGGTTGATGGGGCATTCCACAACAAAGGTTCCCAGGAGGGAGCAAATATTACATAAGTTGCTAGCAAAAATGACAGATATATGAATCTATTTTCTTTCAGCTCTCTAGTTTTTTCTTCCATCCATGAACCCAGTCATGCATTTCATTATAGAAGAAACACAATAAATAAGAAATAAAAGGTGGATGATGCACCTTTATTTCTTCACAAAATGGCATTCACAAGAGAAAATGCACACCAAAAAATCTCTCATTTTTTGGCACTCACAGGTTTCCTGGCATCAGCAATAACATGCTGCTCACTACCTGAGATGTTTATACTGGCCTTTTTGGATCATGGAATAGGTCTTGCAAACCCTGCCATAAGCAGCTGTTTCTGCAACATGTTAGATACACAGATCAGCTCATAAGAAAGAACAAATGTTATGTTCAATTTAAAACTTAAAACCAAAACCAGAGCTCTCAGTTTAATATATGTTTAGGCTTTTGTCAATTTCTGAGTGTTTTGAGTGGGAGGAAAACACTGTGATAACAGAATTATAAAATGGCATACTAACAGGTAAGCATTCATTCAACAGCAACACAAAATTCACCGCACTGAACAAAATGGCCGCACTTACCTTTCACACAATAACTCAGTTGCAGTATCAACTTATGCTTTGACAATTGAGGCTGAATTTTTAGGGGTCTGTCCTTTCCAATTGCTGACAAGAACTTTGCCATCTACTTGTACTGTTCATCTTATGGATGTCTTTGTTGCATGCGATTATTTACTCAGAAATTCCACTTCAGGGTGCTACATTTCATGACTGAGATGAAAGTATTACTTAATGTCTTATGTATACATGTATATGATTACTTACATTGAATATTTTATTGTTAATATGCACATCATACTTAGTATCTTATTCTTTGATATATATTTTGTGTACTCATCTTTATTTGTGTGTGTATGTGAGAATGCATGTCTTAGATATATATCAAACTGAATATTTCATTCACAATATGTGCATGGTATTTTGCATTTTATCATTTCATGAAATATGTGTTTACTTCCCTTTGTTTTCTGTTTCATGCAGTCTAGATGCACAGCATATCATGGGTTACATGACCCCCCCCCCCCCTCCCGCGCGCACACACACACACACACACACACAATTATACTATCTTAATGGCTGGATTCCTGGTAGTGTTATATAGTTTGACTTGACTGAACCTGATGTACAACTTAGGCTATGGGTGTTATTGTACTGATTTTCTTTTTACTAATTTTAGTTTGTTAAAAATTGGTGTTAAATTTTTGAAGAAACAGGATGTTGCCTGCACTGTTCAAATTAGTCATATATCTCTTCACATTACACTTTTTTCATACTCAGACATACACATACTCACAAGCATACATGTGCAAATGCAAACTTGCTCTGGCTCTCTCTCTCACACACACACACACACACACGCACACACCTACTCCACTGACAGGAAAGAAATGGGGAAGGGGGATGACTGGAGGGAGGAGATGGTGGGTTATATCACTGTCAGCAGTCAGGGATTCTCAGCCAGAGCAAGTGGTCAGTGATTTGGCTCAGTGCCAAGTTTGCCACAACCATTGACAACCCCCTCCCCTCTCCTTACCATTGGTGGGAGATTCTCAGAGACAAAGGAGGGGAATGGCTATACAACTCTCAGCTAATTATGAAAGTGAAGTTTGCAGAGGAGAAAGGGGGAGGAGGGGCGTGGGGGAGGGGGGGGTGGGGTGAGGGGTTAGTATGAATTGGTGTTCTTGTTCTTTCTGGAATGTGAGAGCATAGTATCTATCTGTCTGTATATATTGAGATAAAGTTTCACAGCAATAGAAGCAAAATGCAACTAGAATATCAGACTTTTGTGTGATGCTGAATGAAAAAGAAACCATATTCCAATTTGTTTACTCACTTATTCAACACAAACCGAGTCTGTAGCAGACGACGCTAATGCTGTCCCGAGCACTTCCGGTTTTAGACCCAGGTAATATTTTGCTTACTAAAGCAAAAATCAATCAAATATTAGTAATTGGAATTCATGGGCTCCGTTTTAACATGTCCATTTTTCATTCTGTATCAATAGTTTTTGTGTGTTTTACTCCGAAAAAAATAAATCGTGTTCCGATTGAAACACGGTGTCACGTTACGAAAACACTTATGAAATAGATCCAAGCTGCTCAGTTACTGACATCGATCAAAATCCTGATTCAGAGAATTTCAGCTCAATATTGTGCATGAAAGTGCTAAAGACATTCGTTTTCAAAAATAATATAAAACTTACCGATGAAACTTAAGATTTTCTGGAGAAACAATGCCATTTTTGTGTCAGCTGAAGTGCCGCTCTCCTGTGTCGAATGTTGATTGGGCCGACGCAACTGACGAAGAGGGGTACCTGCTTTTGAATCGCTTGAGCAAATTGCTCATGGATCAAAAATATTAGTTTCGGATACCATTGAAATCAGCAGAAAATGCTCTTTACCGCTCATACAGTAACCCGTAGGGTCAGATTTCATTTTCGAACTGCGCGAGGCGTTGAAAGATAGCCGAAAAATTCCCGTAACTTTGCGCTCAGATCTAACTACCCTACTTCGCCCAAGGCTTGGAAAAAAACACACGAAAGTTCTCCTTGAACTTTCGCCTTTCACGGCTCCCAGTTTTTCGAACAGTAACCAATGAATGGAAAACAACGGATGCGATTTTTTCCACTATGTGGTTGAAACTAACTGTGTCGCGCTCAGAAAGACGCCGGCCGCCATTGAACAAGGATCGCTTTTTCGCGTTACAGTACACTTTTTTTCTTCCATCCGCGAACTCATGCACGCATTGCATAAAGCAAACACAATAAAAATTAAAAATATGGATGATAAATGATTATTTCAGTTGGATAGTTTTTCACAAAATGAAATCAAATTTGAGAAAATGCACTTCAAAATTAGTCAATTTTTTAGGCGTTCATAGGTTTCCCGGCATCGGCCATGGGGGCTGCCGCTACCTAGTATTTAGACTATTTTTTCACTTACATAGCTTGTTAAGGAGTATAGCGATTTATGTATCTTGACTGTTCATAAATCAATGTTAGCGAAGTCCTCTCTAGACATTTGCTCCATTGTACGAGAGCTGTTGAACTTGTTCATTCAAAGACGCAGATCTTCACCTCATTGGACCAGCCTGGATGAATGAGGGGGATGGGCGTTCAGTTGCACAATCCCTGTCATTTCTGTTCCAGAACATGTCCTTCACGAACAGACAACTTTCTCTTGATTCAGCATTTATTGTTTCATGAAAACTTCCAGGTTTTCTGCCTGACTCAAATTGTTGCTGGAAACACCAGACACATATCAGCTTGCTCCGGCAATGTCATTAATAAAAAAACGAAGGTTAATGCATCTGGCACACAACAGTAAATTCCATTTTATTTCATTCTTCAATGTTTAACAGTAAATCTCCAACAAGGAAATAACTGCTGACGCGTTCAATATTTGGTGTATTGTTCAAAGCAGTTTGTTTTCCTGTAAAGTAAATACTTCCTTGTTAATGTGGTTGAAGTTATTGTTGCCAAGAGAAGGGGTGACTTCTCATGCGTTGTGTAATAGTTTTTAAGTGCAATCTCGTCACTGGAAACAGATAAAGCATGTTTTCCTGTGATGGTAACAAACCCGCTGCTGTCAGGACTTGCTTGTTTCCATGACATAACTGGCCATTAAACCTCTCCAATCTTACCTAACCACATTGGTATGCATTGTTAAACTGAGCTCCCTCTACTTAAAAAAGGTGCACCAGTTCCTCATCGATTTGTTGTCTTTTTCTTGACTTTGTGTTTGAGAGCGTAAATGTGTTTCCGAGGGAAAATACCACACACTCTAATACACATAAATCACCAGTTTGGCCTTTGTAGATCAGGACTTCAGCTTCTCTTGAAGTGTGCAATCATGATTAACTCACTCAGTACGGCCAGTCCTCTCTTCTCCTCTACACAGACCCCTCGGATGTCCAGTGGGTGTCTGAATGACCCAACCTTTAGCTTCCGTCGTCAGAATTGTGGTATTCTTTGTCAACATTCACCTCTTCAGTATAAGAGCGTTCCGCTTGCAATATTTTGATGATGGTAATTGGGATGAAACGCTGTTAACGTCGTCTCTTTCGCCGTTCGTATGGAGAGGGTTAATCACTTGTGTAATGTGGACTGAGTTAGGACTGGGGCATATTACAACGTGGACAATATTCCCGAAAGCACAAATCAGCACCTTCAATCTTCGTCTTGACCTGTTCAAAAGACTACCAAGGCTCTTCGTGAAATCCGTTAGAAGCGATCTTATCTTTTGCTGTGAAATCTACCACGGCTCTGATGAAGAGCAAGACATGGACTTCGTCAAATGAACTGATCAACTGGTTTTTTATTTATTTATTTATTTATTTTTATCTTCCCAACAGCTGCAACAAGGACTCCAAAATCTGACCAACAGTAGGTGACCTTAATCACTTGCCTGCATTCAGCTGCTGATCTTTTCTATAGTGTGAAGACTGGTATCTGTTATGACCTGTGTTTGTAATAAACTAAGTTGTATGAACCCACATTGATGACAGTTTTGTATAATGTGGAAACAAATGAATAAAGTTTTATTATACATCGTTCAGTTCTGATAAACATATGATGACAGTTGAGAGATAGTCCCAAAACTGATTTAAAAACGATATTCTATTACAGCAATGTAACGAGGGATCAAGAAAACTATACACTGAGGCACCATACTGATACAACCTCTTCTTGTCTGGCTAATTTTTTGTCCCTTTGAACTTTTGCAACGGCAGCCCTGTGCGACGCCTTTTGCCGACAGAAGTGTTGTGGTGAACTCGTTGCACAGTTGCAAACACCTTCAGGTTTTGTTTCAACCAGGAAGCGTTGTGGAGGGTCTGCTCTTGAGTTTATTGAGTTTGGCATCTTTCGGGAGGTTTTATACATGCTAGACCATATGGGCTTCTTATTGTTCCGTTATTGTTTAGACCCTCCATTGTGTCTTTGTGTAGAAGGGAGAGATTAGGGAGATGGACGGTGGTTCTGAAGTTGAAGTTAAAGAAAGACTGGAAGGGAAGATTTAACTACCTGAAGTGCAACACATGAAAAATGAACAGACACTAGACAAGTATTGAGTGATCCCGAACAATAAGTCTTGCCCTTTGTTGGAACCGGAAGAGGTCAAGAATCTTGACAGCAAGCAGCAGGAAGTGCAGACTTTCACCGTAAGGAGTACACCTCATTCTGTACACTCACTGACGGGATACAGCTTCGTCGTGTGGGATTCACACCTTCAAAAGGACGAAGACAATAAAGAAGATGGCAGCAAGATTCATCAGGCGTGACGACATACTCTTCACAAACCAGCTTTTGTCACCAGGCTGCTTGGCGGTCTTGGCCCCATGCCCCTGTAACAACGCCACCAACAACAATGATTCACATGTACTCGGTCACTTTCTTGCCATCCACTGGACAATTATATCATTGCCTTTAGAAACAAGAGACTGATTCGAGGGTGGAGGCGGGGTGGGAGGGGGGTGCGGGAGGGACGAAAGGGTGTGTGTGTGTGTGTCGGGGGGGGCAATGTCACCAGCAGGATTGCCATAAACAGTCCTTAGCATCCAGTAATGTTTGGGACTGGCATGACTTCGCCAAGAATACTGTCCCAGCAATACTGCCAAGTGAAGATCCCAACACTGACCAAGAAAAATGTTCTTTTTCCATATGCTCTCGAGGGGATTGTAAGGGAAAGGGTCTCATAAGACTGGGTGTGCAGGTCCAAGTATTTCACCCACATGTACTCAAAGTAACACTATAAACACTCACAGGTACATGAAGTAACACTGCATCAACAGGTACATGAAGTACACACTACACACCCACACATACATGGGGTACGCACTTGAACACTTATAAAGCGTAACATCTCTCAAAACTTGGAGATAGATCCAGTAGGCATTGAAATAGATGACTACTTAATCAACAGTGACAAAATTCCGCTTTGCACAGGCTTATTTTAGCTACTTTTGATGGATGTGGGTAGCATAGATCATTGTGTCTGGCAATCTTGTCACCTCGTTCCAAAGATATGGCACATGTGGGCCGGTGGATAACCACGTCTGCACTTTCTTGTGCGTTCCACGTAACGTTGTTCGCCGTACACAGTACGCATTTTCTTTTTCAAATATAGCTAGTTTGGGCGAATGGAGAACTACTAGCCATTTTTTTTAGAAATGCGGTCAGCCAAATTCTCCTCCTCCTCCTTCTTCTTCTTGTCTTATTATTATTATTATTATCATCATCATCATCATTATTATGTTATTTCATCTCATGTTAATGATTTACACACGCCCAGGGTAGGCTCTTATGGCCTAATCAACAAAGGTTTATAAGCATGCCACAAATCTGCTTTTTTTCTTTCTTTCACATATGCGGTGCAGCGTATATGGATCACTCCGCACGCTTTGACACCACGTTGAAACTAAAACTGAAAATCATACGCATCTGACATAGACTAATCTTTCTATAATGGTTAAGGAGGTAGGTAAAAATTAATAGTGACAGTTTGAACATGATTGTATTGACTGGCCATTTATCAAATATAAGGCCTCCAGTGCACAAGATGTCATGCTCGAAGCGATGAACTGGACTGCACGCATTTGCACACAAACAAATGTAAAAAAAACAACAACAAAAAAACAACAACATGAAAACGCACAGCTAGAGGAACACATACGCACACACGCATAATTATTTGTCCGCGTTGAGATGCTGGGTGTGCTGAGTTTTAAAGTTATCTTTCTTTACCTTTAAATTTCAATTACTTTTCTATTTGAAAGTCAAGAAAACTAGTAGTTGTTGCTTTTACAAGACCATTATTATATAGTGTCATAAAAGTAATATTAAATTTTGCAGTAAACCATAGGCTTCTGTGACACACGTTTCAGTTACTCTCATCAATCTGCCAAAGTGTTTCGATATTGTTTGAATAAGTGGTGGTTAGTGAACTTTGGAACCAATTAAAATAATCTATTATTAACAGTTTTACCTTCTTCAAGGTAAACGAACGGTTTTCGATTATTTTCTGCAGCTATGGGAGGGGAGTTAAGTAAAACCGACATGCAGAACAAAACTTCTCAAAAAGGAAGACTTCTCACTGATCTATTTACTAAAAAAATTATCACAGGGGAGGTAATTCAGAACCGGTCAGGCCTTTTACACATATTACAAGGTGAATTTTGATGCAGGACAAGAACAAATTCAATTTCTATTTCAAAGAAGCTATGCTTTCACTTGCACACTGTTGGCCAAAATTTGTTCGTTATTTCTAAATGACTGATGATGATGGAACATTCATTAAATTGTGGATTGTTATATGTTTATGCTATCTTACAAAGAGTTGCACATCAAGTTTGAAATTTGATGATGGTGGCTGATTATTCTGATTTTGGTATGTTTTGAATTGGAAATAAAAATGCCTTTGTGTGCTATTTTTTTCTCCTGAAAGCAGTCTGTATTTTAATAAAAGATTTCATCAAAATATAAAAGTGATTTAACAAGTGGTCCCGAGTTACTTTAAACAAAATACAATGCCACAGAAGGCCCTTTTTTATGTAATGATAGTCTTTTTTTCTCAGAACACTATGCTGTCTTTTACTTACTAACATGTGTGAAAATTAAACAATCAATTATTGTGATAATGAACTTGCTTCAAGGTATACATATAATCAATGATGGTAACGCATTTGATTAGACTTTTCTCAAAATGAGTTACGAAATATGACGAATCTGAATACGTATTCGCAGAACACGCATAGTCGTAAAGAAAACAACAAGAAAGAATTCCATGTGACCAAGGAAGATCCCCCACCAAGTGATCAAAGTCACTTGGAACAATATGTTTATGTTCACACGATTTCTTTTGAAATATTATTGTTTAATATTCAAAATAAAACAGAATGGATATAAAGATTCATCTTTTAGTACTGTACGTTTTTTTTCTGGTCACGTGACTGGCTTTGACAAAACATGATACTGAGATCTCCTGTAATGTTAATTCAAACTATGTCAAAGGCACAGCGTGTTTCTCTGTCGAAGCAACACACACACACACACACACACACACACACACACACACACACACACACACACAAATGAACAACAACAACAACAAAAAACCAGTTTGACTTGCAACAGGTTTAGATAAATAAACATATAGACAAACAAATAGATAACTGAGCAAAAACAGTAATTATACAGATAGAAGATCAGATGAACTTTTTTAAGAAATGTGTATTTGTATTATTTTCTCAAAAACACTCCAATGAACTATAATTAAACTTCATTTCTCCCAAATCACAAAACAGATTTCATTTGTTTTTCCAGACCAGATGATACAGAATATGTAAACTGAACTGAATGACTAATTACTTTCACTTATATTAAGCTGATACGGACCCTAATGGGCTTGGGTATTTATCAACGGGAAATGTCGAAAATGTCTTATTTTCGAATTATTGTCATTGTTTGGTTCTTTACTCAAGAATCCTTTTGTGAATTTACTAGGCTAGCCGATATATAAATATATATAACAAGCTTGTGTTGTTAACCTTGACTTTGGTTGAAGATCAGGTTATAAAAGCTGTAGTTGTGGACCTTGACTTTATTTGCGTAATAAAAGCTGGGCATTGACTTTGGTTTACGATTACGCAAAACAAGACTACGTTTTGGACTTTTTCTCAGGTTGAAGGTCACATGATAAAGCCTTTTGTTTTGGATCATGGCTTTGGTTTAAGGTCACTTGATAAATGTCCTTTGATTCTGGTTTGAAAGTCTTGTAATAGCGTTTGTTTTGGTTATTGACACCACTTTAATAGTCACATGTTACACGCTTTCTCTGTAATAATATTATTGATTCTGGTTTCAAGGTCACACAGTAAATGGTTTACTTCTGGATTTTGTATGTGATTTCAGGTCTTATAATAAAGGGCTGTTGTTTGGGGAATTTGTTTTGGTGAAAAGTCACAATAATAAGATCTGCTGTTGTAAACCTTTAAAGAATGTAGATATCGACCGATATTGATATGTGAGAGTTGGCAAAAAAGAGTTGGCAAAATAATATACATCCGTGACATATTCTTTTAAGGAGTTCGTTCAGTGTAAAACAACATAACTCACTGTTTCATACTTTTTTTCCTTCTTAAACATACAAGCCTTCACTGCATGTAAAATTCACCCAACTTGATATTGCATCATTCTCCTTATGGTTGATGTCGGTTATTACCTGGGTTAAAAAGCAAAACAAAAACAAAACAAAAAACCATCGCAATTTATCACTTTCTCATGGGATTACTTGCTCCAGTAACACTCCTTACCCGATCCTAACAGCCTTTGGGATCGTCTAAAACCCAAACCTTTTGTAACATCTGTCTGTGCTATGTCCAACCCTTTAATCCATGCTTCCAGTGATAAAATTTCGCTGTGTTTATACTTTTAACACCCGACATGGCGCCCTTAATTTGTCCAACGCCTACATCTGTTGCTCTAATCAGTCCAGCGTGCATGAGGAGGAGGAGGAGGAGGAGGGAAGGAGATCAGTTGATGTTGTTTTCGTGCAGGAGGACATAATTTGGAATATTGTCTCCTTCTTCTGTCCCATTTTTGTTTGTTTAGACCAAGCTATACCTCACTAAGAAATACATAAAAGCCAATTTGATTTTTTTTAAAACAGTAATTGCAATATTTTCCCACCGAGTTCTTGTTCTTGTTGTTGTTGTTCTTCTTCTTCCCGTCTCTGATTTCCACCCCCTTCTTCTTCCGGTCTTTGATTTCCACCCCCTTCCCCAAATGATCACAAGCGATGTCATATGTCCCCGGGGACGTGCACAGCTTCTTATGCCCAGGTAACAAGTCGGGTCTTTCTGCTCACAGGTGACCTGCGTGGAGGCGAGCACCAACAGCAGCACTGTGAAGAAGCAGGTCCGGGACACCCTCAAACAGCTGCAGAAAGACCACAGGGTCCTCAGGCACGTGCTGAGTGACCTTGACCTTGACCCAGACTGTATTCGTCTTGTCATGGCTCTGCCCAATGTCACCGTAGACCAGCTGAAGCAGAAGCTGGAGACGAAATATGTCCAGGTATATCCCCCTCCCCCCCATCCCCCTCAAATAAAAGGAAGTGTAAAACAGCACAGAATTGTATTACAATGAATCTGTATGTTTTTACGCAGGCAAACGTGCACGCACAACATACCTGTATCAACTGATTTGAAAAGACAAGAAATGTCCAGTAAAATCCACTGTAATCGCTTTGCTTCGTTTGTTTTTTTCACACAGGTCAAAACAAAATTGACAACATTTATTCCACAGACATGTAAATGCTGTTTATTTATTTATTTATTTATCTATTTTGTAACCGTCAAAAGAACAACAGATTCAAATCTCAGTTCAAAGCGAGTAAAAACGAAAATGACATTGGAGGTGTATGAAAAAATAAACAGTTGCTATTTGTAGACGCTCTGAAATACGAACTTGAGTTGGTTCCAGATCATATCCTCTGCCCTGGACATCGCAGAAGATCTGGTTGACCTGCTGACCTTGGATCGTCTGCCTCACGTGGGACACCGCCATTGGCTGTCCAGAGAGTCACGTGTCAAGCTTTGGGAATGGTTTGACAGGCTGGCCGTGAAATGTGAAGCAACACTATCTGTGGAGAATTACCTGCAGATCTTTGCCAGGTATGATATGTTGTTACTGCTATTTGCTTAGGTTTTTATTTATCTATTTATTTTAAGATCACGTTATCAGTTGTCTTTAACTGAGCGCCATATATTACGCTCATTAGCGTTTTAAAAGGAAGAAGGCAAAGAAAGAAAGAAAGAAAAGTTATGAATATTTTCCAGTTCGAAGAAATACACGAATAATATTCTAATGACATTAATTCAATGGGAAAGCCACACCAGCCAGGGTGTGTTATGCTAATATAATGTGACTACACCACGCTTCGAAATCCTCTTTACTTGGTCATTTGGTGATCCACATTTTTAAGAACATGTCTTCTTGCATAACTTTCATGTTTCAGTTTTCTTTATAAAAAAAAAAGTCTCAGAGAGAAAACTAAACATGCTATTTAGTTCACCAACCAGGTCATTTTGACGATGGTGATGATGATAACAAAATGCTAATTCTTGTTGGTGTGGACGATAACTGTTGTTGTTTTAAGAAATTTGACACACTATTTGTGTTAATTCTGTCAAGAAACTTGCTGTTCTGGTTTTTGCTGGGTCTTGGATCTGAGCTTGCACATTATAACCATACAAGCAATTTATATTTAGTACGTTATTCAGTTTCAAAATTATAGAACAGCTGTGCTTTGTCTTGGGAAAGTTTTACTGGTGTCTTCATGTCGTTTGAGTATGAGAAAGGTGTTGGTGAAGATCTGGTGAATATTTTCCTGCATTTATGATAAGTGGGGTAATCTGAGATCTGGTGAATATTTTCCTGTATAAATGATAAGTGGGGTAATCTGTATTCCACTTTATTATACACAACGTCACGTTTCGTGTGTGTGTGTGTGTGTGTGTGTGTGTGTGTGTGTGCGTGCGTGCGTGCGTGCGTGCGTGCGTGCGTGTGTGCGTGCGAGCGCGCGCGCGTTTGTGTTTGACAATTCGCCTGTCTTTTTTTTCTGCAAGGTACACATGCGGCTGGTCTGTTCCTGAAGTGTGGAGCACGTCGAAGCCACGCGTGCTGATACGAAGCTGGGTCCACGCTGTTGCTGAAACGTATCGCCGTTACCACCTTCCCATCCTCACCCCCCAGCAGGACAGTCTGCTTCACTCTAGTCACTCCTATGTATTGATCGAAGCCTCCACTGGGACTGGCCACACATGTGTATTGAAGGCCAAAGTCACCGAAGAGCTGGGACGAGGCTGTATTGTTCTTGTTTTTATTCCCCAGAATATGACCAGTCTTAGAAAGGAGTATGAGCAGCTGGCGACATCTGAAGGAAGATATCTGGAAAAGGTGTACTTTTGGTGTGGTGGACGTGGAACTGCAGGAAATGTTCGCGCATGTTTCAAAACACTCAGTGGTACAGCAAAGGTCCTGGACGAACTGACAGGGACACGCCAAGAAACATTCGCCGTGTTTGAATTTGCCAATCACGACGACGATCTTCTCAGACTGGTTTCTGAAGAAACAGGCAAACTGACCTCAGTCTGGGTTATGTTTGACTCGGCGATGAACGTGTCCAAAGAGATGATGCCAAAAGAAGACACATACCTCACCGTGCAGTTTTCAACCGTCACCAGACTACCCAGCTTCATCCAGATTCTCATGTTCTACAGAGACCTTGAGGGATCCACTGCTAGAACCATGGCACCCAGAACCTCAACAGTGAGTGTTCATCCCACAACAGCACTGCAGGGTCCAGATGTGAGCAGCTACCAAGGCCTTCCCACTGACGGTCCTTTCCCTGTCTTCATCTGGCATCCAGTACAATGCACAGAAACTGGGATCTTGGGGTGTCATCTCTGCATAGACCAGTTTCGTATAGCTGTGCAAACGTTGGTCCCAGAATTCTTTCCAAGGACAGATACGGACAGGGCAAGGGACGAAGCATCACCTGCCACACAGACACGAACAGCGCGTGATCACATAGAGGAAATGACGCCCAAAAGTACAGTCATGTCTTCTGAAGACAGTGAGGAAAGCGAACCAAGCATAGATATCAACTCTGGGAACGTACCCCCGCCATTGACAGCCTGTGACATTGTAATCATGACAGAGTCGCGAGAAGAAGCCGATGCCCTCAGGAACGCTCTAGATCTAGTCAATGTAGAAAACGTGATATTCACCATGGAAGACCTTCCGCAGCTGCTCGGCACGGAGAAAGCGGTCGTGTGTTTCGTGGGCCGTGTGGTCGTGCAAGCCCCCGACACGGTCCTGTACGCCCTGGTGACCAAACTGCGCGGCGTCATGGGCCTGTGTCAAGGTCAGCTGATTCTGGCTGTGGAGTTACAGCACGACCCCGGGCTGGCTGAGGCTGCCGCCCATCACAGAGAGGACGAGCCTTTCCAGGCGGACATTGATGACATGGTACAGGGGTCCTGGAAAGAACACAATGAAAGGGAAGGGAGAGCAAAAAAAGACGATGGATAGCAGTGGCAGTTGTCACAAGCAGCATACATGCATAGGGTGGGGAGGGGGTTGGGCGGGGGGGGGGGGGGGGGGGGGGGGGGGGGGGGGGGGGGGGGAAGGGGGGGGGGGTGAGGGACAGGGAGAGAGGGAAAGAATGAGAGAGGAAATGGGGAGAAGTTGTGGAGGTAGATTTATGAATAGATAGATAGAGAGAGAGAGGGAGGGGCAGACAAAGTTTTTCGTTAATTTTGTCACCATTCTTTAGATACTGATTTTCTTATCACTACAAATTCCCAGACCATCCTTGACAGTCAGTCAATCAGTCAGTTGCTCAAGGAGGCGTTACTGCGCTCGGACAAACCATATACGCTACACCACATCTGCCAAGCAGATGCCTGACCAGCAGCGTAACCCAACGCGCTTAGTCAGGCCTTGAAAAAAAAAAAAAAAAAAAAAAAAAGGGGGGGGGGAATAAATAATAGATAAGCTTACATGAATAAATAAATAAATAAATAATAATTATAATATAGAAAAAGGTAGTAGTAATAATAATAGTAATACTAATAAAATGATAATAATAAAAAAATAAAAAATAAATAAATAAGACAACAATGGTGATAATTAAGCGAATGAATGTAAAATATGACGACACACATTCACACATACACCCACACATGCATAACAGAAATGCACCAAACATGCAGTTTCACAGATATGAAAGTACAGTCAAATACATATAAACGTACATGAGCTCCAACACACACACACACACACACATTACCTTGCACCTCCTCCAACCCCCTCCTCCACACACTCATTTCTAGTCTACGTATCGCAGCTTCCACGGCACACACACACACACACACACACACGCACGCAAACACACACTCACAGAGATGAACACTTACTTGTACAAGCACACACATATACGCCCATATCTCCCACCCCCAACCCCCACACATATATACAAAGATATATATATATATATATATATATATATATACACCCGTACACAGATCTCTCCTGACACTTGTGTACACTTACACTCTCGCGCATTCACAAACGCAGTCAAAAGCACAGACCCACACATCCACACAAACACACACATACACACACGCACAGAGGCTGCCAAGAGGGATGGGAAAAGATCTCTGATGCCAAGAACGTGGCGTCTAGTGTGTTGCTCAGTCTATTGTATTTGGAAAGGCCCACAGAGACTCTGTTCCGTTTTGAAGAAATTTGCGCAATGTTGGTTTGGAAATGATGCCGATATTTGTTTGATTTGCAAAGCATCGTGCTCTACCTTTCATGTTAGACTTTCGGCCGCTCCCTCTCTCTGCTTTTATTTCTTTGAGGCGATCGATGGTGTGATGGCCTTGTACCTGTTCTTTTTGGTATTCTTTGACTTTTCTGAGGATTTCCGATTTTCCTAGATGTAGGCCGCTCGTTGGTGTTGCGTTACCAGCAAGTCTGTCAGCTCGCTCATTTCCCTTAACTCCTGCATGTCCCGGGCAGTATGACCATGTGAGTTTTTTAATCTGAAAGTTGCGCATTGCCTTATGCCACTCTGGGCTTCCCATTCCGTTTTCAATTTTCTGTATGAGGTTCATTGAGTCGGTTAGAATCATGGCATGTTGGTTTCCGGGCGTATGGATGGACGATAGCCACTGGAGGGCATGTGTCGCAGCTTCAACTTCCATCGTTAGGCTGGAGGTTGTGACTTTGTAGGCAGCATTCTCTTCCCAAATTGTTTTTTCCATTTTGTTTCGCAGTGAATCCCCAACCAGACTGGTCTTTGGTGACTGAGCCATCTGTGTATATGATGATGTCCTCTTCTTTACTGTTTTCTTCTATGAGTAGCTTCACTTCCGCATCTGTTTTGCCCTCTGGCCATTCCCGACAATGTCTTCCTAGAGTGGGTGAAATGACTGTGTTGAATAGATGGTTGAGGTTTTTGGGGTTTTTCTCCCATTCTTTTGTTTCTTTCAGGTCTTGTAGTCGGCATACTAGCTGGATTGTGTCTTCTGCTTGTCCCATCCATGATCTTCCTCGTCCTAGACGGCTGCCTTTTGGTTCTTTGACTGCGTCATGCAGTGGGTTTTGAGGGTTTTCTAATGCTTTGAAGTAGGTCTTGACCTGTTCTAACTTGTTTCTGGCCTGTACTGAAGGAAGGTCAAGCAGGTATCGCATGGTTTCTGTGGGCGTGTCTTTTGTTGTTCCAAGGATCAGCCTCATAGCTTCATTTTGTACTCTTTCTAATTTTAGGAGGTTGCTTTGAGACGGTGTTGTAAGCCCAAGTCCGTAGTCGATCACGCTGAGGACGAGTGATTGGTATAGCAGGAAGAGGTGGCGTTGTTCAATTCCTTTGGTTGCCATTGCTTTTAAGACTGAAAGGCCCTTTTTGCATTTGAGAACAGTATTTTCCGTGACATCCTTGACAAACAGGCGAAGTGAACCAAAACACCTTATGCACATCACTGTTTTACAGAATTTCTTTTACAATTCTGTTGTCAGTTTGTTTATACATATATATAATCATATCTCTCAATGAAACACATGAAGCCAAATGCAAATGAGAGAAGGAGAGGAAGGAGAGAAACGAAACGAACCGAAATGAAATATTTTACTAGGGTCTTGAGATGTGCAATTGATATGCTTTTTTTCACTTTGTCCGCTGAGTCTCAGAGGTAGAGAGAGAGAGAGGGAGAGAATGAATGAATGAATGAATGAATTTTTCTTTGATGAGGAAAGTGGAATAAGCAAGGAGAATAAGAGAGAGAGAGGGGAGGGGGTATTTAATAATTTTGTTCCCTCTTTGTGTATGTTTCTTTGATGATTTCTTGTAGTTAAGAAGTGTAAATTCCCTAACCCTTTTTCGTATATGGATTGAACCCAAATGCTTTCTGTTACAGTGCGATTTTCACAGATTTCTTTCTTTTTTTTCTTCTTATTTTATTTTATTTATTCATTCTTGTATCCATATAACTATCTCAAGAAAGATATATACGAGAGAAGCGCTGTGGCAGAATCGGTTAGACGATGGACATCTGATCCAGTGGTCACTGGTGATCGGGGTTCGAGGCTTCCGCTTCGGCATGGTGTTGTGTCCTTTGGGAAAGGCGCTTTACTCCCCCCACCCAGGTGTGAAAGGGTCACCTGGAATTCGGTTGGGGAAGGTTAAAACGGCGGGAAGGAGAGAACGAGGACCCCACTTTCCTATGCTGAGCCTCACACACACAGTGGATGTGAATTCGCTGCCCTGTGGCCGTAAAAGGTTTCAGGAATGTTAACCTTTGAACATATTTTATATTGATATATGGTTATAGCTGTGAATCACACTACGTGAACAGATTTTAAACTGAAAATATCAAGACCACATGATTATGTAGTAGGAAGCTAAATGCAAGAGAAAGAGGGAGAGAGAGGGAGACACGGAGAGAGAGAGAGAGGGGGGAGACAGGGAGAGATAGACAGAGAGAGAGGGGGGCAGAGAGAGACAGAGAGAGAGAGGGAGACAGGGAGAGAGAGAGAGAGAGAGAGAGGTGGGGTGGGGGAGAGGAAAGAAGGGCGAGTGATGTCAAACAAGATGATGCATGTCAGGTAAACTGTCTAATTCCCAATAATCATGTATAGACCCTTCAGCTTGGGAGTCCGTACCCATTGTGTTGGTGTGAACACATAATGATGCTGTATATCTCTCTGTCTGGTATCTCCCTTAGACAGTGAGAAAGAGAGAGAGAGAATGGGAATGAATGAATGATAATCAATGTCAAGGCTTTAAGGTTTTATCAGCCTTTTTGCTTGATCTTTTGGAATTGTTTCGAGTGTTTATGTATGCATAAATGAATGAATAGTCTTTATTTTTCTGAGGAGTAAGAGAAAGAATGCGTTTTTTTTTTTTTTAATCCAACCCTCGAATACTTAAAAAGAAAGAAAACAGGAAAAAGGGGAGAAAAGAGAGAGGTGAATAAACAAGAACCCCCCCCCCCCCATTCCCCCCATAAAAAGAAAAAAAGAGAAAAGAATATATATATATATATATATATATATATATATATATATATAGATAGATAGATAGATATATCAAAGGCGTGTGTGAGAGAGAGAGAGAGAGAGAGG
Source organism: Babylonia areolata (assembly GCF_041734735.1). Taxonomy (NCBI): domain Eukaryota; kingdom Metazoa; phylum Mollusca; class Gastropoda; order Neogastropoda; family Buccinidae; genus Babylonia; species Babylonia areolata. The sequence goes on along the minus strand of NC_134880.1, from coordinate 16,048,465 downwards.
GGGGGGGGGGAGGGAACCCAACCAAACCTTTACTTTTATCGATCTATCTGTTGATCATGCATATGTATTTTATGAGGCACTGAATCGTTGCATACATCCAAAAACACAGAAAGAGAAAGAAATGAAGAAGAGGATGATGGTGGTGGTTGTGGTGGTGGAGGTGGTGGCGTATTTCCCTTTAATGAGGGAAGTGGAAGAAGCAAAAATATCTTTTAGCCCTCCAGGAAAGAGAGAGAGAGAGAGAGAGAGAGAGAGAGAGAGAGAGAGAGAGAGAGAGAGAGTTTGACGCATTGACATTTTATTGTTTTTACCGGTAAGGGTCTATTGATTTGAGGGGTTGGGGGGTCAAAGGGTTATTTTGTTTAACAACAAAAGTACAACAGAACATAAGAACATAAGAGAGAGAGACAGACAGACAGACAGACAGACAGACAGACAGAGAAAAAGAAGGATGGTGGGGGGTGGGGGGGGGGGGAGTGTTGTCGGTGTTCATATAACATTTTTGGTCTGCTTATTTGTCACTATGATAGTTTGGTGTCATGCTACAGTGCAGCTACATTGACGTATTTTGCGGGGACTGTATTGCAGTTTTCGGATTTTCACGGTAAGCCTGCGTTACTGTTTTATCTAATTCATCTTTTTGTCAGCTCGAAGGAGCCGGATGGTTTTACTTCAGTTCGCGATATTCTTTCTGTGTGTGTGTGTGTGTGTGTGTGTGTGTGTGTGTGTGTGTGTGTGTGTGTGTGAAATTGTAATTTAACTAGTGTGCACATTATTGATTGTAACCAGAGAGAGGGAACGTGATTGTTTTCTGTTGGTTCATTTTCTGCATGGTGACCAGCATGTTCTGCTTTGATGTCGGGTCGGGAAGAATAGGTTAGGCTATCCCATATTCCCGTATGCGTGCGTTTTTTTGTTTGTTTAATATTTACTTTTAAAATCTGTCCGTCTAGCAGCTTGTGTGTGTGTGTGTGTGTGTGTGTGTGTGTGTGTGTTAGTGTGTGTGCGCGCGTGCGCGCGCGTGCGTGTGTGTGTTGTTGCTGTTGCTTATAACAGCACTGGTACATACTCGTATATCAAAGAAACAACAACTATCCGACATTGATATCCTTGAGACAAGAGTTTGTATCCCGATTGCTTCCTTTTTCTTTTTCATTTAGATACAGAAAACCATCTTTTTTGTGTACTCCATCTTACGAAAGCAATTTCAAATTTCTAAATTGCATTTACGGAAGCATATTAACTTATGGGTTACGGAAACTGATGCACAAAAGATTGACACTTAGTGCAACTATCTCTTATTCAGGTTACTGTTATTGGGATACATCTGCAGCCCAGAATAACTACAGTAGATGCATGCCAGGTTTAAAGTGACAAAACCATAGACAGATTGCCGCACTACTGTCACAAATATCCACACAGACAGATGAGTATGCTTGATGACACTTGGGCTAATAATGTATATCATGTGAATAATATTTTACTAAATGCTTTTTTAATTATCTTAATTATCTTCTTTCTTTTTTGGTGAGGTTTCCAACCACTATTCACCCATTGATATATTTTTTCTTTGACTGTCCTTCACCCATCTAATTTTCTGATTTGGGTTTCTGATTACTCTTTTTTTTTGGGGGGGGGGGGGGGGGGGTGGTGGAGGTGGGGGAGGTTGTTTGAACTTTGTTGCACGTGTTTCTCTCATCCCTTTCCTATGAACCATCCAGCTCACATAAAAAGAGTTTGTCATCGCGCTCGTGGACAATGAAACTCCAGGGTTGAAAATAATAGTTCAAAATAATGTATGTTGACGAGACTGCGTATATAGCTGATGAAAATGCTTTATTCATCAAGCTATCTATGTGCCGTGTTATGCATGTCAAATGAATTCTTTAAATTGATCAAGTTTCCCTTGAGTCCTGCATTTGAACCTTTATCAAGAACGGCTCAGTTGAGACTATGGAACATTATTGCAATAGAAACATTATTTCTGTACGTTTCCGAGATTCCACAAAAACACAAGGAGGTATCTAAACATATTTTCTCGGTTTTAGCTGGATGAAAAAAATAAAAAAACCTCCGAGAGAAAGATAATAACTGTGTGAAGATTAGTGCAGGAAATTAGGAATTTATTGTCATGTTCATAAAACGTACTGTGTTACCTTCGCCGTACCTCGTTGGTGACAAATTACCCACACTTTAATTTTTTAAATCTTCATAACTCAATCAGTTTTGCAATCATTTAAGAGAAATTTGATGACGTTGTCAACTGATGAATTTTGCATATCCCTGTAAAAAATGGTGTTGTTTTGTTCGTAAAACAAGGGAGTGAATAAATGATGAAGTAGTTGTTTAATGTTACTGGGTTGAGGAGGAGAGACTAGGCTACTGTCAAAGATGGCACAGGAGATCAGTTATCTACTGGTGTCTGCTTTTAGTTATCTACTGATAATAATATGCATCCCTCTACTGCAACACATGACTGAAATCCTGACTTTTGCTGAACGGGGAAATGAGTGGTATCTTGTCAACAGACTGTACAGTTTCCAACTACACACTCCGCACAAACAGTTATTGACCGCTTCATAAACGCAGGCATGTTTCCATAGCTTGCTGCACAAACTGAAGATAATTCAATTTAAATTATGCAGCATGTTCATAAGGTCTTCAACTGGTCTCTCGTTGGAAACACTGTTCTGGTGTTTCAGGCATGGATGCACCATGAACACCTTTGGAAAGTGTGTATGAAAAATCAATGTATCAGCTAACATTTTTTTTAGTTGTTCAGTGGTTTATACATGACAGATGTGAAGATTCAGCATCGTTTCATCAATACCCCACAAGAAGAAAACTGCGAGTTTCTAAGCGGTCCGAAACTTTTTTGTGAATTCTGTACATTACATGCGTATCTATAATACCTTGGGATCCTGGTGTCTTGTGAATACAATGGATGCAAATTTACCTCGACAAACATAAAGATAGATCAGTTGTGAATTATGTACATTACATGCGTATCTATAATACCTTGGGACCCTGGTGTCTTGTGAATACAATAGATGCAGATTTACCTCGACATACATAAAGATAGATCAGTAACATCTTTAATTTCAAAGCGTATTTGTACTCAGGTAAATTCCAGTGAAAGTCAGAAGGGCTTTGGTGATTCGAAAATTTGTATTGCATGTCATTTGTATAAATTACTAATCGCACTAAGTGGGAAAAAAAAAAAAAAAAAAGAGAGAGAGAGAAAAACTTTCGTCACTGAGATGATGGTAGTGGTGGTGGTAGTGATTACAATTTTGTATCACTTCTTGTCACAGCAGATTTCTTTATGTGAAAACTGAACTGCACTCCCTGGGTAAAAGCACGTCGACACAGCGCAGTGCCAAATATACGATATATTTGATTGTGTTTCCTGATTTTTTTCTTTGTTGATGCATTACACAAACCTGGGGTAGACTCTCAAGGCTTTGTCAATGCAGTGTGTTTAATACGAAGATCAGACGTCTGCAGCCTTAAAACTCTTTCACTGCCACAGGCGACTTTAGCTGACTAGACAGTGCACCGCCATAGGCGACTTTAGCTCACTAGACAGTGCACCGCCATAGGCTAATTTAGCTGACTAGACAGTGCACCGCCACAGGCTAATTTAGCTGACTAGACAGTGCACCACCACAGGCTAATTTAGCTGACTAGACAGTGCACCGCCATAGACGACTTTAGCTGACTAGACAGTGCACCGCCATAGGCTAATTTAACTGACTAGACAGTGCACCGCCACATGCTAATTTAGCTGACTAGACAGTGCACCGCCACATGCTAATTTAGCTGATTAGACAGTGCATCGCCACAGGTTAATTTAGCTGACTAGACAGTGCACCACCATAGACGATTTTAGCTGAATAGACAGTGCACCACCATAGGCTAATATAGCTGACTAGACAGTGCACCGCCATAGGCGACTTTAGCTGACTAGACAGCGCACCGCCATAGGCTAATTTAGCTGACTAGACAGTGCACCGCCACAGGCTAATTTAGCTGACTAGACAGTGCACCGCCATAGGCGACTTTAGCTGACTAGACAGCGCACCGCCATAGGCTAATTTAGCTGACTAGACAGTGCACCGCCACAGGCTAATTTAGCTGACTAGACAGCGCACCGCCACAGGCTAATTTAGCTGACTAGACAGTGCACTGCCATAGGCTAATTTAGCTGACTAGACAGTGCACCGCCATAGGCTAATTTAGCTGCTGACTAGACAGTGCACCGCCATAGGATAATTTAGCTGACTAGACAGCGCACCGCCATAGGCTAATTTAGCTGACTAGACAGTGCACTGCCATAGGCTAATTTAGCTGACTAGACAGCGCACCGCCATAGGCTAATTTAGCTGACTAGACAGTGCACCGCCATAGGCGACTTTAGCTGACTAGATAGTGCACCGCCATAGGCTGATTTAGCTGATTAGACAGCGCACCGCCATAGGCTAATTTAGCTCACTAGACTAGACAGTGCACCGCCACATGGTAATTTAGCTGATTAGACAGTGCACCGCCATAGGCTAATTTAGCTCACTAGACTAGACAGTGCACCGCCACATGGTAATTTAGCTGATTAGACAGTGCACCGCCATAGGCTAATTTAGCTCACTAGACTAGACAGTGCACCGCCACAGGGTAATTTAGCTGATTAGACAGTGCATCACCACAGGTTAATTTAGCTGACTAGATAGTGCACTGCCATAGGATAGTTTAGCTGACTAGACAGTGCACCGCCACAGGCTAGTTTAGCTGACTAGACAGCGCACCGCCATAGGCTAATTTAGCTCATTAGACTAGACAGTGCACCGCCACAGGGTAATTTAGCTGATTAGACAGTGCATCACCACAGGTTAATTTAGCTGACTAGATAGTGCACTGCCATAGGATAGTTTAGCTGACTAGACAGTGCACCGCCACAGGCTAGTTTAGCTGACTAGACAGCGCACCGCCATAGGCTAATTTAGCTGACTAGACAGTGCACCGCCACATGCTAATTTAGCTGACTAGACAGTGCACCGCCACATGCTAATTTAGCTGATTAGACAGTGCACCGCCATAGGCTAATTTAGCTGACTAGACAGTGTACCGCCATAGGCGACTTTAGCTGACTAGATAGTGCACCGCCATAGGCTGATTTAGTTGACATCGAGGTGTCATGTTGATCGGCCATTTTTCTCTTTGTAGCAAAGCTTGACAGCTGCAGCCAGCTTCTCTACCTGTAGAACAATAACTAACATTTGCCCTCTGACCGAGTTTGAAGAGAACAAGTCGATGCTGTTGTTTTAACATGAACCGAAGCCTAGTGTGACTGAGAGCATCGAATCTGAAGTATTTGGCGCTGGGGAGTGTCTTTCACACAGAAACTTGGCAGTGAAAGAGTTTTCAAGAAATATATATATATATATATATATATATATATATATATTGTTAGCAGATGTAGTGTAGCAGATATGGATCAGTCCGCACGCTTTAACACCTCCTTGAAACTGAAACTGAAACAGTGCCACCCATATTGATATTTTTTTTCGGTCTGCAAGTGAATTTCTTTTACCAAAGTGCATATCTTCCAAAGTGTGTTTTCAAACAGAAATTTGCCATGGGCAAGTTTGTTTTTGATTTTGTTGCTGTTGTTGTTGCCGTGGGTTCGTTTAGATAAGACAACTGCATATTTTACACATGACTCAATATTATCATCTCATACGAATGAGCAGCTCTCAGAACACCATTCAAGGTCTGGTGGAGGGGGCAAAGGGAGGTGGGTGGAGGGGTGGGCAGTGGAAATCCCTTGTCCGTAACTGGGACTCAAACCACTTGGACACTAGCTTCCTAGTCGGATGCATTACCACTAGGCCAACGCGCCATGGGATTCGAAAAGCGGTGTACATGTGTTTCAGTGGTGGGACCACCCATTCTCCATCAGGTGCTGGGAGCTCGTTCAGCTCTACCTGTGTCTTGTCTCCCAAAATGTTGCGCTGACATCCATTTCTGTACCACCCATTCTCAAAAATGTTGCGCTGACATCAAATTTCTGTACCACCCATTCTCCAAAATGTTGCGCTGACATCCATTTCTGTACCACCCATTCTCCAAAATGTTGCGCTGACATCCATTTCTGTACCACCCATTCTCAAAAATGTTGCGCTGACATCAAATTTCTGGACCACCCATTCTCCAAAATGTTGCGCTGACATCAAATTTCTGGACCACCCATTCTCAAAAATGTTGCGCTGACATCCATTTCTGTACCACCCATTCTCCAAAATGTTGCGCTGACATCAAATTTCTGGACCACCCATTCTCCAAAATGTTGCGCTGACATCAAATTTCTGGACCACCCATTCTCCAAAATGTTGCGCTGACATCAAATTTCTGGACCATCCATTCTCCAAAATGTTGCGCTGACGTCCATTTCTGGACCACCCATTCACCATCAGGTGCTGGGGGCTCGTTCAGTTCTGTGTCTCGTCTCCCAAAAATTAATGTTGTGCTGACATCCACTTCTCTATTTCTCTATTGGTCTTTCGTTTTCACCTTCGTTTTTATCCCTCCAGTCTCCCTTTCTGTTTGTCGCTTTCATTGTCATGTTCCATCTTGTTGCTTCTTTCATTTGATCTTTTTTTCCCCCAGAAAGTCTTGTAAACAGTTATTTCCCCTTTTTAGTCTTCTCTGTCGTCTTCGTAACTGACTGCTTCAATTTGATTTGGTTTCTTTTAGCATCCAACTATGTGATTCGACAACTAATTTGGGCAAAAGATATATACATATATATATATTGTGTGCATTCATTATTGTATTTCATTTCTATTCTGGTAATAAAGCATAAAAAAAGACTGAATGGTCAATGTTTGGGTTTCTGTGTTGTAATTGTAAATGAGCATGTTTTTATGTCAAAATTTAGAGTAATAATTTTGTGGTCTGTTGTTCTCTCTCTCTCTTCGTGTGTGTGTGTGTGTGTGTGTGTGTGTGTGTGTGTGTGTGTGTGTGATATTGCTACTTTTGTCATTTCTTTTGGCGTTGTAAACCATACCGTAATTGTTTCTCTGGTATAGCAATTACTTTTTTGCTGTTATTGTAAAGTGCCTCGAGCGTTGGAAGGCGCCATAGAACTTTCCACTGCCCCCAACCCCCCCCCCCCCCTCCCACCCCCCGGCGTTTCGGTGGCTGAAGAGTATGAGAGGTCTGGGTCCGGGGAGCGATAGGCAGGGGGAGCGAGCTTCAGATTTCAACTGAGTTGATATTTTACTCTTTTTTCTTTTTTAATATGTGTTCACGCACACTCATCGGTGAAGTGTGTTGACACAATTGTTACGCCTATTACATCAGTTCATTGCATCACATACAGCGAACCCATTGTTCCTTTTTTCACAGTGTTTGTGAACGTCCTACACTTCACTTTCACATCAGGCAACGAGTGTTTTAGTCTTTATTTCGTTGTAGTATTCTTTTCTTTTTCCGTCGTAACTGTTTTTTAAGTTCTCTTATCTATTCACCTCCTACGATAAAAAAAAGAAAGAAAAAAGTTGCCAACACAAGCACAAGGATTTATCAAAAACAATCACAAAAAAATGAAGCAACAACGAACAGGAGCAGGAAAGTATATGTGTACACACATCCGTACCGCCCCCACCCCCTCCACACCTTCCCTTACACACATACAGGGACCCTACACACGGATGCACACGCAAACACACATATCTGTGTCACGTGTGTGTGTGTGTGTGTGTGTGTGTGTGTGTGTGTGTGTGTGTGTGTGTTGCTAATTTTCGTTTTTCACAAGTTATTGGTAAACGTACCGTTCTGGAGTTTGAATGTAATCTTTTCCTGATATTGCACTGGGCATCTTTCAATTGTACAGCGACAAATTAAACACAAATTGAGATGCGTATATTAGGCCATCGTCTATTATTTATTTTATTTTATTTATTTATTTTTTTTGGCATCTAAATGTACAGGGCATAACCAATAACATGGGGTCTACACACATTCAGCAAATAAATTCCTTCTGTTTGTAACACCATCACATGATCACAAATCATGCATTATTCACAAGGCGACCCACTAGTTCCTCACATATTTTTACTCTGTACTGAAATTCTTGGATTTACGAAAAAAGAGAACGAACACATGAAAGTCACTAACATACATATTGTTGACCATAAAATTATTCAGCTTGCAGATATCACCCAAACCATGACTGAAGTAAATGCTGAATCTTTCGAACAATCTTTAAACATATTCAGCCTTTTTTTGTTTTTGTTTTTTTGTTTGTTTGTTTGTTTTTGTTTAACAACAAATCAGATTTATCAAGGAATACATGTATACAAGTAGCCATCTGCTTAGATAGGATACATAAAAATAGAGAATACTCAGCGCATGTAAAAACTGGAATCAATATAAATCTAAGATTGTTGGGATATTGTTTCAAGCTGACTTAATCAACAGACGGCGAGGACCTCAATTATATGAAAAAAAAACCCACAAAAAAATCTGAAACAATGACGATTACACAGGATCTACATGGATAAAGAGGTTGATAACTCCTTTGAAAAAAAGGCAATTCTGAAATAATTGCTACAATGAGTAAAAAAAAAAAAAAGGTTCACTTGTGGACGTTCTTTCTTGAAAAAACTGCGAGTTCTTTGTTTTAAATTCATATGGAACAGAAAACAGGATACGATAAGAAAACTATATTAAAAAAAACAACAAAAAAACAAACACACATACACACACACACACACAAACCGTAGATAATGGAGGGATACGTTTGTCAGACGTAAGAAGATTTGTGCATGGACTAAAACTGGCATGAAACCGGAAACTGAATACCTCCATTCATAAATGGAGGACTATTGTTACATCCGTGATGATCTAGATGTTTGCGGAAAATTACCCCTCAATCGAACTGTAATTTCGTATTTGCTCGTGTGTACTTCAGGCATCTAATGGAGCATACACATGTCCCAAAAATTTACTAGTAAAACATACGATCGCGTTTGGGTCATTGTAAATAGAAACGAGACGATAGTGTTTCAGTGTGATCCCTAAACAAAACAAGTCGGCAGTCTGGATCTACCATGTGAGAATCCACCAAAAAATGGAAGTGAATTTCTTTTGAAAATCCAACCATTTTGTCACCATACCACTTCAGTACAGAAAGACTGTGACTTCAGACTGGTATGTCAACTACCGCCTACCCAATCGTATGTGAGGAATGGAGCAGACAGCGTCCTCGCTATGAAAACTGTGGTCACCTGCTGCATCAAGACAATGTCAGTGCAGACACTGCAACAGTAACTCTGGCAGTTATAGACTGCCGAAGGTGCTGGAGCTTTATTCGAGGGCGTTAGATAATGTAATACTGAAGACCTTTTATTTTTTTTTAATCCTGAAACATTAACATAAGTAATTCTTATCTTATCCATTTAAAGGGTTTGGGTTATTTCATTATACGTCATATCTAACAAGCTTCTTATCAACATACAGTTTCTTATCCCAAAATCGCAGTCATAACACGTAGTCCGTAAGTTGAAGCCAGGGTGTCGAGGGTTTGAACAGGAAACAGTGCGAGCGGTCAATCGCATACCTCCTCATCCTCTACGGGGGTTGTGGCTGTGTCGGTTGGGGCTTGTCCCCTGGGACCGCTATGGTAGCCGGATTGGCACAAATGGAAACGTGAAAAACTGGGATTCTCTTCTCTATCTTTTCTTTTCCGTTTCTACTGATCCAATATGATTTACTTTCAGTTTACTTATGAGAGCGCTTACAGCACTGTATAATCATCAACATTGATGGCACAGTGATATTGATTCAGGTTCACATTCAGTTCAAAGTTTTGACTGCAGAAAGAGTACCAGCGCCTTAGGTGTGAGGGGACTGTAGGTCTTGGCCTTGGAGTCCTGGTAATACAAGTCGTCCTTCACTTTGGCGATGTCGTAACCTTGCTGCACGAACTCCACCTTGTGCTGTTTGAAGGTTCCTGTCATTCGAGCTTCTGGCAAGATTCTCAGAAAGAGCGGGCGGGCGTAAAATGGGAGATCATCCTGGCACACTTTGTACACTTGCTTCAGTCGTTCAGGTGTCATTCTCTCCCCTTCGCTGAGGGTCAAGGCCGCCATACCTGCTCGTCCGCTGTGACCTTGAGGGAAAACAAAATTATGAAGCCCAGTCTGTGACACTGTCCCCGGTTATTATTTTCTTCATTTAAAATACAAAGGGGGAAAAAAGATTAAATAGTGGTGTCACAGTGTCAACGCGTGTACATGCAGGGGTATGGAAAGTAAAAACCATGTCTTCTTGATGATACACCATAATTATTTCTTTCAACCTAAAGAGTGTACACATAATTTACGCGCGTACAAATGTCTCGTCCAGTCAAAAGAAAAGTACCGTCTTTTCAAGGGAAGTAAAGCTTACCAGGTATTTCTACACCATACACATTAACGTCTTGAATGAAATCTGGAGAGCACATGATGTTGGCAACCTCTGTTGTTGATACGTTCTCTCCTTTCCATCTGGAAAGAAAACATACATATAAAGTCACACACACACACACACACACACACACACATTCAAAGCAACCACCTTTCCCTCCCACTCCACACAGACATAAACGAGAGTGGACGTTAGACTGAACAAAGAAATGAATGCTGACATGCATGGACACACACACACACACACACACACGGATTTCAGGAAGGAAGGAGAGGTTCTCACCTGAAAGTGTCACCAATCCGGTCATAAAAATAGAGAAAATACTCCTCGTCCAAATACAGAATGTCCCCGCAGTTGAAATACACGTCTCCCTCTGCGAAGGCATGGCGGACCACTTTGCTCTCGTTGGCTGCCCTCGATGCCTTGTACAACTCCAGGGTCCCGTTGGACAACATGTGGTCTGGAACTTTGTTCAGGTACAGCCCTGCTTCGCCTGGAATGGAACGGGAACAGAAAAACAACAACAAAACAAACAAAAACATGACGAGTATTTCAGTGCAAGTAAACAGATAAATGGGTTTACATCATGTGAATTGTCCTTCGAGGCCATGTGACCTTCTTTTCACAGATAAATACATTACATTCATACATACAAACAGATAAACATACATAATAATAATAATAGTAATAAATAATGGTATTCATATAGCGCTGAATCTTGTGCAGAGACAAATCAAAGCGCTTTCGCACCAGTCATTCACACGCATGCATAACTCTAAAACTGGAGAAACTGAAGACAAGGAAGAGGCAGGGAAGGGAGGCTATTTTTGGAAGAGGTGGGTTTTAAGGACAGACTTGAAGGAGCTGAGTGCGGAGACTTGAAGCAAAAGAGGAAGTTCATTCCAATTGCAAGGTCCAGAGCATATACATACATACATACATGCATATATACATACATACATGCACAGATACCAAATTAATGACCATGTGATGTTCAAACAGGGAACAGGGGCGGGTTGCATAAGCGTGCTTAGCAGCGCTGGGCCAGCTTATCGTTAAGAATGTTCCAAACTTCACGGAAAATTCCACATATTTAGGGACACTCTTAACTCCAAGCAAGCTTAGCGCTGCAAAGATCGCCCAGAGCAACCCAGCCCAAACGTAAATCTGTTCACTTTGGCCTAGTCCGTCAAATGCGCACGGATCGGCCTCTCGTTGAGTGCATGTGCTCTGAGGCACGAAAGCTACGTGCTCTACGTGCTCTGAGGCACGAAAGCTACTTGCTCTACGTGCTCTGAGGCACCAAAGCTATGTGCTCTCTGGCACCAACGCTACCTGATCTACGTGCTCTGAGGCACCAAAGCCACCTGCTCTGAGGCACCAAAGCCACCTGCTCTGAGGCACCAAAGCTACGTGCTCTGAGGCACCAAAAACTACGTGCTCTGAGGCACCAAAACTACATGAGGCATCAAAACTAGGTGCTCTGAGGCACCAAAACTACGTGCTCTGAGGCACCAAAGCTACGTGCTCTGAGGCACCAAAACTACGTGTTCTGAGGCTCCAAAGCTATGTGCTCTGAGGCACCAAAACTACATGAGGCATCAAAACTACGTGCTCTGAGGCACCAAAACTACGTGCTCTGAGGCACCAAAGCTACGTGCTCTGAGGCACCAAAACTACGTGTTCTGAGGCTCCAAAGCTACGTGCTCTGAGGCACCAAAGCCACCTGCTCTGAGGCACCAAAGCCACCTGCTCTAAGGCACCAAAGCTACGTGCTCTGAGGCACCAAAGCTACGTGCTCTGAGGCACCAAAGCTACGTGCACCAAAGCTACGTGTTCTGAGGCAGCAAAGCTACGTGTTCTGAGGAACCAAAGCTACCTGCTCTGAGGTACCAATGCTACGTGCTCTTAGGCACCAAAGCTACGTGCTCTGAGGCACCAAAGCTACGTGCTCTGAGGCACCAAAGCTATGTGCTCTGAGGCACCAAAGCTATCTGTTCTCAGCACCAAAGCTACGCGCTCTTAGGCACCAAAGCTACGTGCTCTTAGGCACCAAAGCTACGTGCTCTGAGGCACCAAAGTTACGTGCTCTATGTGCTCTGAGGCACCAAAGCTACGTGCTCTAAGTGCTCTGAGGCACCAAAACTACGTGCTCTATGTGCTCTGAGGCACCAAAGCTACGTGCTCTAAGTGCTCTGAGGCACCAAAACTACGTGCTCTACGTGCTCTGTGGCACCAAAGCTACCTGCTCTGAGGCACCAAAACTACGTGCTCTACGTGTTCTGTGGCACCAAAGCTACCTGCTCTGAGGCACCAAAGCTACGTGCTCTCAGGCACCAAAGCCACCTGCTCTCAAGCACCAAAGCCACCTGCTCTGCGGCAACAAAGCTACGTGTTCTGAGGAACCAAAGCTACGTGTTCTGAGGTACAAATGCTACGTGCTCTTAGGCACCAAAGCTACGTGCTCTGAGGCACCAAAGTTACGTGCTCTACGTGCTCTGAGGCACCAAAGCTACGTGCTCTGAGGCACCAAAGCTACTTGCTCTACGTGCTCTGTGGCACCAAAGCTACCTGCTCTGAGGCACCAAAGCTACGTGCTCTCAGGCACCAAAGCCACCTGCTCTCAGGCACCAAAGCCACCTGCTCTGCGGCAACAAAGCTACGTGTTCTGAGGTACAAATGCTACGTGCTCTTAGGCACCAAAGCTACGTGCTCTGAGGCACCAAAGTTACGTGCTCTACGTGCTCTGAGGCACCAAAGCTACGTGCTCTACGTGCTCTGTGGCACCAAAGCTACCTGCTCTGAGGCGCCAAAGCTACCTGCTCTGAGGCGCCAAAGCTACCTACTCTCAGGCACCAAAGCCACGTGCTCTCAGGCAACAAAGCTAGATTTTACATGAAGTTTCGAGGCATTAAGACTCTCCAAATTAAAGTAATTTACTTTAATAAATCAACCAACAACCCACTGCTACGCGATAAAAACCATGTGGAGGTCTATATTCTCCCATCAGTTTCTCCAGCAGGGACTGCTGAAGCCTCGAGAAGATTTTAACCTATCGCGAAAATTCATTATTACTCTGAGGTCACTATCTAACTCAGAGCCGAGCAGTTCCATTGGCCAGTCATCACATGCATCAGTAGATCATCAAAATCGCGCATGCTTTTCCATCAGTTTTTCTTTCGACCACCATAGCTTCAGCCAAGCTGAGTACAAATGCTGGTGAATGTTCACTCACACACAGACACAGACACACACAGACAGACAGAGAGAGAGAGAGAGAGAGGGGAGGGGGGGGGGGGCAGTTTATTTATTAATTGCTGAATCCATTAATATCGTTTATCCTTTCGCTGTAACTACATCCCCCTTAAACCTCAATCCCCATCCCACCTCCCATGCACACACACACACACACACACACACACACACACACACACACACACACACACACACACACACACACACACACACACACACACACACATGACACGTCCAATATCATTCAAAGTGAAAAGACGCTCAATCAGAGAAAGATACATAGAAGTAGGGAAGGCGGATTAGACAGACAGACAGAGAGACAGACAGACCGAAATGGAGCGTGAAGAGAAACATCGTAACACCCCCACCTGAATTCACTTTGATGCAACGACCATGTTGATCTCTGAGGGGCATGGCTGAGGAGTAGTCAAACTTCACCAGCACACTTGGATTGGGATCCGACAGCGTCTTCCCAAAACAGATAAAAATAGGAACACTGACAGTGACAATTACTTCCTCTGGATGTGACAGAGACACGCACCTCCAAGTCATTATGTTTGCCATCAGCATATACAGATGATAACGAAAGGTTCTGAACACACAGCACACGGAGGGGATCAAGCAAGCTTAACGTTCAGCTTCAAGCAACCTAAGTCGGATCGCCATTCTGTTGTTTTGCTATCATGATACAGATAGCATATGGATCAAGTTTCAAATCTATCTTCATCATGACTTCCCGACAGCAATAAATCGCAAGAATCACTAAAAAAAACAACAACAACAAAAACCAACCAACAAACAAAACAAAACAAACGAACAAAAAAAACAAAAACAAAAAACAAACAAAAAAACAACCCCCCCCCCACCCCCCACCCCCCCACTGCATTCAGACGATGTAGGTATAAACGGCATAAGGTGATCCAAATTATATTGTTTGCTCAACATAACCTACAGAAAAGTCGGTCTTCTTTGTGCCAAGTTTTTTCCCGGCACAAGGGATCTGCATTTCACAAATACCATCACAAACGTAACTTGGTCAATGGCATGCTGAACGAATCCAGCGACTGACTTTTCTGCAAAAAATAATGGACATGAATTATTGTTGTACTGTGTGGTCTGTTCATTCCCCTACCCCCAACCCCACCCAACCATTCTCGTTACTGCGAAAAAAAGAAGAAAAAAAAAGAAAAGAAAAAAAAGTCAGTGCTGTCTTAAAACCACAACTTAACTCAACACGAATCCAGCATGAAATGGTGACGACACACGGAAATCTTAAGAATGCGGAGGCGAAACAAGATACACTGTATGTGTCAGGATCCTGAAATATGGTTTTATCCGGAACAATTACACTTGTATGATTGGTATGTGTGGGGAGGGTTATTCATCTTCTGTATTTCCAGTGATAACTATTTAATGACAGTTTACCACACACACACACACACACACACACACACACACACGCACATACACACACACATGCACACGCACAAACACACACACACACACAAACACGCACACGTGCATACATACATATCTGCATACCTATCTACCTACATACATACATACATACATACACGCGGGCTATTGAATTTGGGTCATTACATACTTTGTGAAAAATCACCCTACCAAAAATGGCGATAGGCGACCAACAGCACCGGGTCTGTTGGCAATGTTGTGGTTCACGGCGACACCCTCTGTGGACCCGAAGACCTCACAGATCTGTGGGATCCGGAACCGAAGCAGAACCTCCTCAAAGATGTCCTTCCGCAGTCCGTTTCCAAAGGCTACTCGGACTTTGTGAACAGTATCCAGTTCGTGCTGGAAAGGAGGCGTGTAATAATGTAGTATGCATAAATCCCTGTGTGTGTGTGTGTGTGTGTGTGTGTGTGTGTGTGTGTGTGTGTGTGTGTTTCTGTCTGTCTATGTCTCTGTCTCTCTTTCATTCTTTGGCTAAGCTGAGGAATGTTCATCAGTTTTCAACCTGTACTCCTCCCATGTGGATACACATTGACAGATCTAAAGAGTCGACTCCCGAGTGATATCGCTCCCTCTTCCTGGAGAAGGAAGACATTCTGTAGCGTCGTGAAGGGAACAGTCGACTTCTCAGCAATACATCACGATGACTTACTTACCTGAAAGGTATCCCCTTAGCGTTTCTTCTTTTCCAACACCCGTCACAGTGATTTCATCAATCACTCTTTTTTTCCCCCTCAAGTTGTCTCTTTTGTGCTCTATGTGTCAACGTCGTCAAGTATTGGGATTTAGCTTACATTCCAAGGAGGAAAAAAGAAAAAAAAAAGAGTTTGACTCTTCTTATTTGCAGCTGTTGTCACACAGTAAGTATGCATCTTGTGACGAATAGTGCTGTCTTCTCCAAGTCACAGAACTTGGTCCTCTGAAGAATTGCACCTGCCCATACCACCCATCGTTCTCCTTCGTCAAGAGGGCGCAATAGCCGAGTGGTTAAAGCGTTAGACTTTCAATCTGAGGGTCCAGGGTTCGAATCTCAGTGACGGTGCCTGGTGGGAAAAGGGTGGAGATTTTTATGATCTCCCAGGCCAACATAATATGTGCAGAACTGCCAGTGCCTGAACCCCCTTCGTGTGTATACCCACGTAAAAGATCAAATACGCACGTTAAAGATCCTGTAATCCATGTTAGTGTACGGTGGGTTATGGAAACAAGAACATATCCAGCATGCACACCCCTGAAAACGGAGTATGGCTGCTTACATGGCGGGGTAAATAACCAAAACGGTCATACACGTAGAATGTTACATGTCAGTCTGAGTGTGTATGTCTGCGCACATGAAATCCAACTGAATAACACAGGAAACAAACGAAGAGCGCCCAATGGCAGCCGTCAGTCAGCTCTACCAAGGAAGGCAGCCTGTTGTGCAAATGACCCCATGTTTGTAAAGCGCTAAGGGCTTGGTCTCCGACCGAGGATAGTCACTATTTATGTATCCATATTATCATCCTCCTCCTCATCATCATAAAGAACGTGGCCATGGTAAGCTGTCCAGTCTTCTGGACTGCAGGGGCTGATTTGTAAGAGTGCCGTTCTGAACGTCATGTTCATGTGTGCTGAGTCGTGTTCGGAGTTCCACTTGCCGTTCTCTGGACAGGTAGTGGAAATTGCCTTTTTCTATCTGTGGCTTCAAGAGTGACACGACGACGCTTACTTTACAGTAAGTGACGCTGCTGTCTGTTTGGCCTTCCAGGACTCCTGCTCTTGCCAACTCATCTGCCCTCTCATTTCCTGGAACTCCACAGTTGGTTGGGATCCAGTGGATGTTCAACTGGATCTTCCGACCTGTTGCAGACCTTTTGTCAGGTGATGAAGCTTGTCATTCTACAGAGCCTGGAGTTCAGAGAGGTCATCCGAAATATAGACCACTTGATGGCTTTTTTCTCTCTCTTTTATCCTGAATTATGGAGACGTTCTGCATGAGCGCTTCTGTCTCTGCTCTATAATTTGTGCAGTGCCTGCCTGTGGCGATACTTGTCGTAACTGTCCCTCAACCATGTAACTCAAGAAGGATGTAAGCTCTTCCATTTTTCATGGTGTGTATATGAATCAGTGCTTAAAAAATTATGATTAACGTCAGCAATGTTCTGACATTTCAAAAACGATATTTGTATTCAATGATTTAAGCAAAAGAGATCATAGATCTGAATAAAGCAAGGGTCTCTGCAGCTGAATCATGTATGAGTGATATACACGAATCTGCAGGAAGCTAATTCTGTTTCAGTAGAACCCTTTAAAGGCAAAGATTTGATGAAACCCCTGTCTCGCACTCTTCAGAACCTCTCTTCAATCCGTGGAGGATGCCCTGCACGGTTCGTGCATGGACATGTGTGTGTATGTCTGTATGATTCTGTAACTGATGGAGTGAAATCAGCAAAATATTGTGGGTGAGTGTGGGATAGACCCCTGTGTGTGTGTGTGTGTGTGTGTGTGTGTGTGTGTGAAAGAGAGAGAGAGAGAGAGAGAGAGAGAGAGAGAAAGAGAGAGAGAGTCTGTGTGTGCGTGTGTGTGTGTGTGTGCGTGCGTGCGTGTGTGTGTGTGTGTGTGTGTGTGTGTGTGTGTGTGTGTGTGTGTGTGTGTGTGACAATTACAATGATAAATATTTCAATTGTGAAGGCCATCGACCCATACTCAAATTTACATACATAGCCACACACACACACACACACACACACACACACAATGTAGGTTGTGTTCGCGTGTGTGTGTGCGGGGAGGGGGGGGGACTGAGTAAACAACGCTTTCCTCTTTTCAAAACAGTTACCCGGGCCAAGGACTGACCTTGGGTTGAGCCAGAATGTACCTGAAGACTTCACCAACGTACGGTATCACCGTCACATCGTGTCGTCGGCAGTCCGACCAGAAGCGAGAGGCCGAGAACTTCCTCCTGAGAACCATGGTACATCCTGAGACACAGCGAAACAAGCTGAGAACAGGTGGGCATACACCATACTCACTAGGGCACATAATTTCAAGCCACAGCTTCTTAGCACCAACCAAGAAATGTCCACCATTGCACGAGGAATTTGTTTCATGAACACACGCTGATTATGTTTTCTTGCATGTTGCCATACGTGCTTTAGATCTGGAAGCGAAAGTGTCATTTTGCAGTTTAAATCTCAATAAATTCTTATTCCAATGTACAGACTTATTTGGATACGAATTTGTCTAGATTTGAAACAAAATACACACTTCCATAACATAAGCGATATGAACCGACATTTTGCTCCCACCAGCAAAGCACAATTCGCTACTGTGTCAATCTGCTATTCATCAAAAGCCATGGACCGCTGCACACATTCATTACATTACGCAACAAAAAAGACCAGTGTAGACAGTGCGCTAAGATTCGTGAACAGAATGTTAAAGCTACTGCCTGTTTCTTGTGTGTGTGTGTGTGTGAAAAAGAAGAAGAAGAAAGAACCATATCATGGACATTAAAATACAATGATTGGAAAAAAAAACAAAAACCAAAAAGAAAAAAAAACACCCAAGAAACGAAATGGTAACATTTTTATCAACATTTTTTACGTCAAAAGATTCATCCGCATTTCGTGCATGAAACGTGAACAGTCCAACGCACGTTTAACCTCTTTCTCTCATTTCGTCGTCGGCACATTAGCCATTGTATTTCCCTTATTGATTGCTTTCAGTGTTGTCATCTGATAGAAAACATCTAACAGTGAAACTGTTGATAAAAATTCAGTTGTGAAATGTTTAGGGGTGTCAGCAGAAGACAGATGAAGCTTAATCTAAAGCGCACTGCTGGAATAGTTAGGTCTGTTAATAAAACATGTAAGGATGTTGTTAACAGCTGCCAAATATGATCTCTCTCTCTGTCTCTCTCTCTCTCTCTCCATCGTGCGCGCACAGTCAACCTCCCTCCCCTCTCATTTCGCCCTGTCACTCTTACCCAACTCCACTTATAATGTCACTTGCAGCAGAAAGACGTGAAACTGAAGAAAATACATACTCACACACACACACTCGCGCGTGTGCACACACACACACCTTTGCTCATGACACCATAAAGACCCGTGGCTCCCCCCATAACATGGTAAAGGGGAAGCACTACGTAGACGATGTCTTCTGGAGAAAGATCCACTGCACTCAAGCTGCCGGCGTAAAACAGCGCCTTCCTTTGACTGATGTACACAGGCTTGGGGAAACCTTACACACACACACACACACACACACACACACACACACAAGCACGCACACACGCGCACAAACACGCACGCACGCGCACACACACGCACGCATGCGCGCACACATACACACACACGCGCATGCACGTACTGGCACGCACACACACACACACACACGCACACGCACACGCACACACACGCACACACACGCACACACACGCACGCACATACGCACGCACGCGCACGCGCGCGCACACACACACACACACACACACACACACACACACACGTACGCGTACGCGCGTTTCTGGCATCGCTGATAGATACCCACAACTACAAGTTCATGTCATTGGGACCTAAACAAACAAAAAATGTTGCACAATCACCTACCCAACAAAATATTTCATCATAGGACCGAAAATGGTGCAGAAAGAAATGAGTAGCCTATAGGCCGCTAAAAAAAAAGAAGAAAAAAAAGGAGGATTTCTTCCAAACATAGAGGAAATCACTCCCTTACAACAGTTTGTGTTGGGGGTAAATTTGGGAACTCAAGTTGTTGAATCATGGGCAAACGTTGCACCGAGAGACAGACAGACAGACAGACAGACAGAGACCGAGGCAGAGAGAATGACAATGACATCCAGAGAGAGAGAGAGAGAGAGAGAGCAAAGTTTTAGTTCAGTCGAAGGCGGCATCACTACATGCAGACATGTCCATATACGCTACACCATAACTGCTCATTCATAATGAAAAAAAGCGGGATCAATTCCCGTGTCACTGGAAGCAATGACTGTCTAACCTTTGCATAATCCCAACGCTATCGTGATGCTATTAAGATCTGCTGATTTTTTAATGTTTGAAACTATGCCGCTGTTAAATTTGTTTCCTCCCAGAGAACGCCTTTCTGTTTCTGCAATGCTTCCACCAGAGCAGAGCATACAGTAATGGATCCACTTTACCGGTTGTGCCGGAAGTGTAAAAGTAGGTCATGGCGGAGTCATAGGTCATCTCCGCTCGCACGCTGGGGTCAGGCTGCACCGGCATTGCCCTCCCCATGAGAGAGTCAAAGTCTGTCATGCCCGCAGGAAGCTGGCCGGGTGACTGCCCCTGAACATACACCGGCAGACCCTTCAGCTCCTCCAGAACGTCGGTGACTGCGAGGAGAAGGTCCTCCCCTGTGTGGCACAGAACAAAGAAAGTAGACGACCCATGAAAAGGTGGAACGTGTCCTGGGAATATGATGTTAACGGGTTTTTAAGTAACTAATCACAAGACCAACAGGGATGAAAACGAAAAGTGCTCGTGCGCGCGCTCACACACAGACACAGACACACACACACACACACACACACACACACACACACACACACACACACACACACACACACACACACACACACACACACACAACACACACACATGTGGAAGAGAGATAGAGGTACGGAGGAATTCTGTACACTCTCCAGTAAACTTTCATTTACCAAAAGTCCAAAACAAAGAACTGAAATGTTTGTGCCTTGGAAGATAAAATATAGCTGTTTTTCTTTTTTTTGGTGTGTGTGTGTGTGTGTGTGTGTGTGTGTGTGTGTGTGTGTGTGTGTTTTCCGCCACACTGTACGTGCCTTCTTATCATGGAAAAGCAAGAGAAATTTTTATACTGTTTAAACAAGGAGTCTAGCCATGTGAAAGGGGATATGACGATAGAGAGTCTGATGTTATATGGAACGGCCGGCATTCCAGATGATCTGTACCCCGATATAAATATGTTTTACAAAAAACAACAACAAAAAAAACAAAAAAAAAACCCAACAAGCAAACAAACAAATAAACAAAACGAAACAAACAAACAAACAAACACAAAAAAAACAAAACAAAAAAAACAACAACAAAAAACAAAAAAACAAGCAAACAAACAAATAAACAAAACGAAACAACCGAAACAAAAACGTTGACTAAAACATATAAATATATTGTTGCCACGGGTTGATGACACATGATATCATTATCAAAAGATATCGACAAAGAATGTCGAAGATCTGTTTGATTTCCAGGTTTCTTTCACATAAGAAACTGGCCGAAGAGAGATTACATGCTTACTTATACATCTATCGATAAATATATTTGATGATCGAACAAAGTCAGCCTCACCTGCCCCGACCACGAAAGCCTTGGGTTCAGCTGCCAGCACACAGTGAATCAGTGCCTTCGTTCGCACGTTGACATTGATCAATGCGACTGTAATCCCCATCTTCTGGAAACCTTGGAATAAAGGGGATTGATATCATAGATTGTTGATATCTATAAATGAAACAGCAACAAAAAAAAAAAAAAAAGTATAGAAATCAAGCATGATATAATTCAATACAAAAAAAATGTCTAAAACCATATAGCAGATAAAGAAACTCCGCCCTTCTAATTCAGACGGGTCTGAAATACATTAACGTTCACCAATCCTTGACATCTGTTGATGTCGTGTAGGTACCAGTGAAGACATTGCCACCACTCTCCTCCACCTGTCTGTGTCCTTCACAACTCTGTAGGATTCCGCCAGGTTCATAACTGTCCATTCCTGGATATTGCCTTCCAACCTCTTTCTCTGTCCTTCTCCGCTCTTTAGGATTCCGCCAGGTTCATAACTGTCCATTCCTGGATATTGCCTTCCCACCTCTTTCTCTGTCCTTCGCGTTGGGTTATGTTGCTGGTCAGGCATCTGCTTGGCAGATGTGGTGTAGCGTATATGGATTTGACCGAACGCAGTGACGCCTCCTTGAGCTACTGATACTGATACTGATACCATTCCTGGATATTGCCTTCCCACCTCTTTCTCTGTCCTTCACCGCTCTTTAGGATTCCGCCAGGTTCATAACTGTCCATTCCTGGATATTGCCTTCCCACCTCTTTCTCTGTCCTTCACCGCTCTTTAGGATTCCGCCAGGTTCATAACTGTCCATTCCTGGATATTGCCTTCCAACCTCTTTCTCTGTCGTCGTCGTCCGCGGCTTCCTCTGAGTGTCCCTTGCAAGATAGTCTTTGCAAGTCCTTTTGAGTGGAAAACTTGTTCGTACCACTTCATCTTCCGTTTCTTCACGACTCTGAGGAGGTCGTCATGAGGTCCTATTGTTCGTTTAACTTTTCTGCAGATTTCTTCATTTCTTACATGATCTGTGTAGTGGGTACCCAAGATCTTCCTGTAGGGTCTCAATTATTTCTGTTAACCAGGATATTTCTTTGCATGTCTGAGACTAAATTAAACTGAACCAGAAAACATTCTTCTTCTTTTTCTTCTTCTCGATTTTCAAGTGTTTTTTTCTTTTCTTGTTCAGTCGCCATTGGCATCATCATTATCGTCATCATCATCATCGTCAGTCGTCTTAATCTTATTTACAATGTTATATGTATACATACCCAGTGTAGTCCACACAAACGCAGGGTCATTGGAAATCATGACCGCCACTGTGTCCCCAGACTTGAGCCCAAGTTGTTGTGCCGTGTGGGCAACCCTGTTGGCTTGCTCGTTCATGAACTCGTACGTGAAGACGCAGTCCTCGAAAACCAGCATGGCTTTCTGTGGATGGATGGCCACGCGTGCCTCGAACTTGTCGATCAGAAACCCGCCCCTCATGAGGTCCTCTTGGGCTTTCTCTAGTTTCTTTCGAAGCTGAAATTCAGAACACACTCACGTGCAATGATGTGCGTATTTTCGGGCGTACTGAAATGACTGGGTGCACGCGCACAACACGCACATGTAATTTCCAAGTGTGGTGGCCGGTTGTGCACGGTAATGCAGCACAAATGTTAGCTTGTCAGAGACAACTACAGGACGTGTGCTGAACAGAAAATGTTCCATTAGATTGTTGCTAACCGGGGGTTAACTACAGTATACTACAAGTGATATATAGCTAAATACTGGATAACTATATACAGTATGATGAAACCGATACATAGCCAGTCAATGGATAACTATATGCAGAACAATAAAACTTATGCATAGCTAACCATGCATGACCTATCATGAACAGTATGACACAACTCATACTTAGCTAACCAGAGGATAACTATGATTATAGTTCAATACAAGTAGTGCATAACTAGCCGGAGGATAACTGTACAATTTAATACAACATGAATAATTATTGCATACCAAAGGGAATACCAACAATATAAGAAAAAAACAAAAACAGCTGATGCATACATGTAGATAACCAAACAGGGATAACTATAAATGATATAATACATCTATCTATGTCTCTGTTACACACACACACACACACACACACACACACACACACACACACACACACACACACACACACACACACACACGCACACACACACACACACACACACACACACACACACACACACACACACAGAAGAGACAGACAGGGACAGGCAAATGAACAAACAAGAGACTCTCACCTCCATCAACTGAACGTCATATTTCACCCAAGGAAACTTGGTCTGCAAAGCCATGAGTTCTGTGGGGGTGACCTTCCCCGCAATCGCACTCAAAGCTTTGCCTAGCAAAGAAACAGGCATTCTGGCGATTCAGACCACAGTTCCTTAAAAAACAAAACCAAACCAACAACAGCAACAACAAACTATTCGTAACTTTACAATCACCACCCCGGCCTTAATCCCCCTCCCCCCTGTAGATGAAAGATTTGAATGCAATAATCGTTATGTTATCTACTTTTAAAAACGAGTCCTCCTTACACAGCTCAAAGAACGAACAGTCAGCAACAGAAGGAGCATATACATAAAGAAAAAAGATTTCTGTATTTTTTTTACCAACTGAGGACAGGAACCGACGGTACATTAACCAATGCAAAAGTTTCACTGAGGGCCTGTCAAACTGACATAATGTATTCCTGAGCATACCACTTAGCACTGTTTTGTTTTCTTTTCCGCTGATATTCTAATCACTTGATACTGGGCGGTTTGGGACAGGTATAAAACCACGAAAGAAAAGTATGCCTTGACAAACTTGAATGCGTAGATCGAGTGACCCACAAAATTGTTTTCCACATGAAGCCTCACGATTTCAAAGCAAAGTTCTCTGTTTGTGGGCTGCAACTCCCACGTTCACTCGTATGTAGAACACGAGTGGGCTTTCCGGCGGGGGGTTGGCGAAGTTAAAGGTTATTGTGACTTCGGCTACTTTTTTTTTGGGGGGGGGAGAGGGGGGGGGCAGGGGGGGAGGGGGGGGGGGGCGGGCTGGGGAGGGAGGGAAGGGGGGAGGGGGATTAAGGCCGGAGCGGTAGGCAATTGCTTCTATGGTGTGCTGTTGTTTGCAACAGATGACTCAGTTGCGGACAGTAATGGCCGGGTATCAGTCATGACTTCACAAAGATTTTGCAATTTGTGTTCGGCAGTCTTCTGAAGTGATCTCTCTCTCTCTCTCTCTCTCTCTCTCTATATATATATATATATATATATATTATCATGTTGTGTGTGTGTGTGTGTGTGTGTGTGTGTGTGTGTAAACACAGAGCGGAGAGATGTCCAGTTATAGGTCGGCACAGTGAGTGTGCCCCGACTGATGGCCGTGAAATACTGGATTTCGGTTGTGGACGAGACTGTTAGAGTTAGTTCCCTTGAACGGGAAGTAGCTGTCACAGTGCAGAAGTCAACAATGTCAGAAGTTACTTGACTTAAACGACGTTTGAGGTCCCCCCCAAGTTCCTGTTCCTAGTTTTGCCGAACACCGCATATTTAGCAAGTTACATACACACAGGCTTGAAATCATTTCAGCGGTGCTCGTGAATCCGTCAAAGCAGATCATTCGAAGCATCTCAGTCATAAACATTGACTGCCGCGTCCGACGTTCGGACGAGGTGCAGGTTTCATTGATAACGTTTCGGTCATTTTCAAGAGCTATCGGTCCAGAGTCTGATGTTCGACGCTCAGATGCATTTCAGTAACAATGCTAACGAGTCTGCTTTGCATGCAAAACATGCACGTGCCAAAAACTATACACACTAAATAGATACAGAAAACTCTAAAAGTGGCTATCCATGCCATGTTTTACAATGGTTATGTGCAATTTCACACACACACTCTCTCTCTCTCTCTCTCTCACACACACACACACGTACACACACACACACACACACGTACACACACACTCTCTTCCACACACACACACATACACACACTGTTTCTCTCTCTCTTTCATAAACACACGCACACACACACACACACACCTCTTAACTGATGAAACGTGATGAAATCATTGTGGCATAAATTTGACGTGCAAAAACTACTACTTGTGTACATTTAAGTGGTGTTTTTTTTTGTTTGTTTTTTTGTTTGTTTTTTGTTTTTATTTTTTTGCTGAACAGAAGCTGTGCAATCCTGAGAAAAGGAAGTCCAAACAGAGAATGATGACTAGTACTGACATCCAGACCTATATAGCCTCAGCATTATCAGTCGGTATCCCTTTACAGGCGGGCATATTTAACTTGTCAGCAAGTATCAAGGGCCCAGTTAATTAGAAACTACTACCATGATGCATGATAATTTAACTCTGTCATGATTTCATATGTACTTGTATGTCACAGGTCTCCAAATACATCTCACAGATGGCAACTGACTCATCAGAATGGCTGCGAGAGTGCAGTGTGTGTTATGCAAGAGGACTGGAAAAGGAGGTGATAAAATGGTAAGATTTTTAATACTGTTTTGCTTTGTTGGACAGTCATTTCTTTTTGTGCCTTTGTCTTTTGTGTGTGTGTGTGATTTGGGTTTGTTTGCTTGTTTAATGGAATGGATGGAGAAGGGAGTATAACGTTATTCTGGGTTTAAAGAAGAAGGAGAAAGAAGAAGGAAAGAGAAGAACAGCAACAACAAAAAGACAGACATACTGAGTGTATGGATGACCTGTGTGGGCTGTGTTCACTGTTGTCAGTCACTTTTTTTCTGACTTGTCCTTCCAGTTCTTTGTTTGCTTGTGTTGTTATTACTATGGAATGGAGGCAGAAAGGAATACCGAAGAAAGTTTCAGTTTCTCAAGGAGGTGTCACTGCGTTCAGACTAATCCATAACTCTACACCACATCTGCTAGGCAGATGCCTGACCAGCAGCATAACCACAGCGTGCTTAGTCAGGCCATGAGTGTATATATATGTTTATGTACCTGTCAGAGTGAATTTCTTCTACAGAATTTTGCCAGAGGACACCCCTTGTGTCGCCATGGGTTCTTCAGTTTGCCAAGTGCTTTGGTATATGGTCTCATTTGACGCTCAGTTTGTTTTCCCAGTCAAACTTGGGAGAAAGGGCGAGACCAGGAGTCAAACCCAGACCCTCGTGGATGCTGTATTGGCAGATTGGAAAGACGTGGAACAAGCTCCCTGATAACCTCCGTCATTCTGATTCCCTTGCATCTTTTAAATCTCGTCTCAAAACTCACCTTTTCCCTCAGCAATAAGTTCAATTGTGGCAGGTCCACTTCCTTTTCGTTAGCTGTGCTTGACTATGTGTGTATACATATGTATGTGTACATAACTACATGCATGTATATGAATGTGTATTGTGTGTGCGTGTGTTTATGTAAGTTTGTGCCTGCCTATGTGTGCGTATGTGTTAGGGTAGCTGTTAGATACACATGTATGTTAAAATGTATGTATGCAGTGTCTGTGTGCGTGTGTGCGTGTGTGTGTGTGTGTGTGTGTGTGTGTGTGTGTGTGTCACATTTTGGTGTGTGTATGTAGCATAGATATAATGTTTTGTGTTAACAAAAGCATTTTTGTAAAGCACCTAGAGCAGATTTCTGGATAGTGTGCTATATAAGTATCCATTATTATTATTATTATTATTATTATTGGAGCATCTAAACCATTCTGATTCTGCCACCTTCCTTCCTGAGAAGTAGTAGATGAAGAAGAAGTAAGCAGAGGAAAAGACAGATGTACCCAGTGTGTGAATAAACCAATATGAGCTGGGTATATAGTTGTCCTGGGTATGAGCAGCAAATGAAGAAGGAAGAACAAGACAGACATACCCAGTGAGTAAATAAACCAATGTGAACTAGATAGTTGTCCTGGTTTTGAACAAGAAGAAGAAGGAAGAAGACAGGGCCACTCAGTGTGCGGATAACCCATATAGGCTGTGTTGGGTGTGGGCAGTGCAGGGTGTGTGGTGATGCTGTACTGCAGTGAGGGCTGTCAGCAGCGGGACTCCCCCTCTCACCAGGCAGTGTGTGCCACTATCAAACAGTATGCAGCCAGAGAGACAGAGCTGTGCCATCTTCCTTTCACGTTTGCCAAGGGTTAGTGTGTGTGTTGTTTTTTGAGTGTTGTCTGTGTGTGTGTGTGTGTGTGTGTGTGTGTGTGTGTGTGTTGTGTATTTTTTTGAGTGTATGTGGTTGTGTCTGTTGGGTTTCAGAGTGATCCAGTTTCTTGTGGCTTTAAAAGAGAATGCATTGGCACACTTTTTTTTTTTTTTTTTTCCAAACTGATATTTTAGAATTTCCTCTGATATGGCCAGGCACTTACCAGTGAGTAAATGTGGTGTGTGTGTGTGTGTGTGTGTGTGTGTGTGTGTGTGTGTGTGTGTGTGTGTGATTAGTTCAGTATTTACCTTCTTCTCATCAATCATAATGAACAGAAAATGCGGGGCAGGTAATTCACCTGACTTGCAAGCCAGTGTTTTACAACATACACTGCACCATCCAGTCAGCCTTTCAAAGCCAGTGCTTTACAACATATCCTTCACCATCTGGTCAGCCTTTCAAAGCCAGTGCTTTACAACATATCCTTCACCATCCAGTCAGCCTTTCAAAGCCAGTGCTTTACAACATACACTGCACCATCCAGTCAGCCTTTCAAAGCCAGTGCTTTACAACATATACTGCACCATCCAGTCAGCCTTTCAAAGCCAGTGCTTTACAACATACACTGCACCATCCAGTCAGCCTTTCAAAGCCAGTGCTTTACAACATATCCTTCACCATGCAGTCAGCCTTCCAAAGCCAGTGCTTTACAACATATCCTTCACCATCCAGTCAGCCTTTCAAAGCCAGTGCTTTACAACATACACTGCACCATCCAGTCAGCCTTTCAAAGCCAGTGTTTTGCAACATATCCTTTACCATCCAATCAGCCTTTCAAAGCCAGTGTTTTACAACATAACCTTCACCATCCAGTCAGGCTTTCAAAGCCAGTGTTTTGCAACATATCCTTCACCATCCAGTCAGCCTTTCAAAGCCAGTGCTTTACAACATATCCTTTACCATCCAGTCAGCCTTTCAAAGCCAGTGTTTTACAACAAAAACTGCACCATCCAGTCAGCCTTTCAAAGCCAGTTCATTACAACATATCCTTCACCATCCAGTCAGCCTTTCAAAGCCAGTGTTTTACAACATACACTGCACCATCCAGTTAGCCTTTCAAAGCCAGTCTTTTGCAACATACCCTTCACCATCCAGTCAGCATTTGAAAGCCAGTTCTTTACAACATATCCTTCACCATCCAGTCAGCCTTTCAAAGCCAGTTCTTTACAACATATCCTTCACCATCCAGTCAGCCTTTCAAAGCCACTGTTTTACAACATACACTGCACCATCCAGTCAGCCTTTCAAAGCCAGTGTTTTACAACATATCCTTCACCATCCAGTCAGCCTTTCAAAGCCAGTGTTTTACAACATACACTGCACCATGTGTGTGTGTGTCTGTGTGTGTGACTACTGTGTGTGTGTAGAAACGACAGACAGAATGTTCCATGAACACAAGGCTGTGGACTTTCTGAAGCGCCATGGTGTGTATGGTCGGGGATTGTGGAGGAGAGAGTCGCCACTGCTGCACAAAACACAGACCCAGAGAAAATGTGGTCAGTGAGTTCTGCTTTGGACATATGAACGAGATCAGATATTGTTAATAAACTGAATGTTGACTGATTTTGTGAAAATCCAGAATCACCTGTCTAGTGTTGATGCTAATGATTCCTGTCTACAGAATGCCTTAGAATGCATGACTTAGTGACAAGCAAGAATCTTTCATTGATTACACTAATTGCTGTCTGAATGGTGCCTGATAATGGATATAGTGATGAGCAAGAAAGATGAATTAAAACCAGTGATTATAGTCAACAGAATGTATGTCCATATTAGCAAGAATGATTGATTAATGCCAATATTATTGTGAACAGAATGTCTGCTACGTCAAGTGATTAGCAAAAGCATTCATCAAAATTGGTGATTGTTGTTCAAGAAATATCTCATAGATACTGACTTAGTGTTTAAAGCCAGAACCATTTATTAATACCAGCTGATTCCTGTTAACAGTTAAGTGAATGTCTAGTTGTGATAGAAGTAAGAACTTTCTGTTTATGCCAGTCCTGTTGGTTTTTGCAGGTTAGTCAAATTTTGTATTGTCTTGAAACTTCTGCATCTCCTTTTTTAAGATTAAAAAAAAAAAAAATTATTATTATTATTATTTTATTTTTTTTTTTTTTTACAGAGTTTTAAACAGTTTTTGCATTCTTTCATTTGAGTACTGAAAACTTGAAGAAGGGGAGGAAAAAACATGTAAAATTAAAGTAAGGCATAGTTAAAGGTTCTATTTCTTCAGTCAAAGCAGAGTGCTCTGCTTCAGTTATTCAGTTTCAGTATCATGAGGTGTCAGAGCATGCAGATTGATCCACACACACACACACACACACACACACACACACACACACACACACACACACAGAGTGTGCTACACCAGATCTGCTGTAAAAAGAAAAAAATTCAAAAAGCAAAAAAAAAATATAAGAAAATAGAAATGAATAAAAGCTTTAATTCAAGAGCATCGTATCAGTTGTTCCTAAATCTTTATGCTTGGGTGGAGAGGAAAATGTTGGATGAAGTCTACAGAAATGGTTTATGAAATTGTCATTCTTAATTCCGATGTTCATTCCATGTGTAGTTGATAAAATCTAACCATATGAGGACATGACCCAGGGTACTTCACCAACAGGGAAGAAGACGACCAATGGATACTGACGGAGGAGAGGTCCCTTCTGACATCATGCCCAGCCACTCCTCCTCCATCACCCTCTGCTCCTTTGTGTGATTGGCAGCAGTACTATGTCTTCAGGGGACTCCCGCTTCACTCTCCAGTGGCTGCTGTTTTGAGCTGTCCTTTGACCCTGTACTTCATCCTGACCACCTGTCTGAGGAATGACGGTCAGTGACTTCAGCATGTGATATTTGTCTCGATTTTTTTTTTTTTTTAACTCTGAATTCTGTATACTTTTGTTTTGGTTTGTTACTTAGGATTGAAGGATGAACTCATTGTATCAATGTATTGCATGTAAATCTGTCCTCAGTATTATTTTAGGGGAAGTCGGTAAATACGTTATATGTCTGGAGTTATGAAATGCTGGTCTTTTTTTTGTTATGCATGTATATGTGTGTGTTTTTTTCTTGTACGTGTCCATTGTGTTAAGAGGAAATGACATCAGAAATGCAAAATTAAAAAGAAAGCGGGGAAGTCTCATTATTCCTTTACACGCTTTATTTAACTGTATGAAAGATGATAGCTGGCACAAGTGGCAATGGTTTGGAATTGTGTCCCTTTGCATGACCAAGAGTGACAATGCTTGTTGTTGTTGTTTTTTAACTATCCTACTGCTACTGGGTATGTTGGTATGCACATCTGTAAATGCTGAAGCACATGCACAAAATGTAACCATGGTCTTTCCACTCTCCTCTCTCTCTGTCTCTCCGTCTCTCTCTCTCTCCCCCTCCCCTGGTCACTTGTGCACAGTTGACTGAGAACCTCCCTCACCCTCTGCCCCCCATTCTGGTCTTGTGTTGTGTGTCTTTGTTTTTCTTTTGTTATTTTTTTCCCCTGTGTATTTTACTAACACCATGCTTATGCCTGTGTGTGCATGTGTGTGTGTGTGTATGTGTGTGTGTGTGTGTGTGTGTGTGTTTTCTTATGTATTTCTGTTAACACCATGCTTTAATTTTTATTTGGTATTGTGTAGTGTAGACCCTGCTCAGGCTGGGGACTGGATGTAAAAAGGCACACTGGTGCTTATCTATTGAAATAAAGAATTTTGTTTTGTTTTGTCTTCTCTGTCTCTCTCTCACTCTCTCTCTCTCTCTCAGTGTTTGTTCTCACACATGTAGGCACATACATGCACACAAGTTCACAATCACTACAGTTACAGGTTTTTGCACTGTAATGGGAAGTCATTTACAGCTTAGTCTTTTGTTAAGGACTATGACTCAAACTAGGAGGCAAGATTACACTGGCTCTTAGCGCTGCAGTTGGCCTTTGGGAGCCATCCCAACGCTGACTGTCCTAAAACCCCTCTTGGCTGAGAGAGTGGTGATGTAATTTGGGCACGACACTACTCTATAATCGAATTCTAGTCCAGATCGTTTGGGACAGTAGTTGCCTCCTGTGCTGTATTGATGGTCATAGTTGGACATGATTGCTTATCATACCATGTGGGCCATGTGTGTGTGTTGACAGACCCTTAGTTGTTCTGATGGTCATAATGAGACATGACTGACTGTCATACCAAGTGGGCGATGTGTGTGTATTGACAGACCCCGAGTTGTTCCAGAGACTGGTGTCGGGACAGACATTCGTCATCCACATCCTGGGTGTGGAGAAGGAAGTGGAGATGAAGGAAGCTTTTTTGGTGAGACAGTTTGTGATCTGTCCATGCTGTTATCATACCCTGTGAAACATACTGCTGGTATCACAGCAACATATAACGCCCCCTAAGAAATGCACCCCAAAGGCTTGCAATATATTCCAGACACAATTGTCACAAGAGCTGCTGGTGGTTTGTTGAGGGTAGATCTGAACAGAGTGATGTCTGCTTTTTTTGTTAAGATAGTGTTTGACTGAACTGCAGGATTTATCACCTTTCATCTTGAAAGTAACCAGGTCAGTGAGCTGTATTCTTAGCTTAGTGCTTTTTATAACCATATGGAATGTGTGTGCTTGTGCAAACATGCCTACCATTCCAGAAGAGCCAATTCTTTTCATGGAAAAATGAAATAAATTGATGACTGTTCCATTTGTTATGTCTGCGAATTACATAATTATGTAACGTTGAAAAACTATCAAATGTATATGTTTACTTACTGTTGTTCTAGTGGTTTTGCATGTGTGTGAACAGGACACATCTGTGTGCTAGAAATTCTTGAAGATGTCATTTTGTTCTTTATTTTATTTATTTATTTTACTGTTGTTCAAGTGGTTTTATCTGTGTGTGAACAGGCACACATGTGTGTTCTTGAAAATTCTTGAAAATATCATTTTGTTCTTGATTTATACATCACCTGTTCCTGTTGGTATGACTAGGGATTTTGGATGCATGCATATATTTGTGTGGTGTGTAGTTGTCCTCACAGTTTTACTTATTTCCCCTTTAAGTGATATAAGATGAAAAGGAAACTAAAAGGGTAGGAGGTGGGGAAGGGTGCTTAAGGAATAGATCAGTTCAGCTGCACATATGTAGCATGTGTGTGTGTGTGTGTGTGTGTGTGTGTGTGTGTGTGTGTGTGTGAGAGAGAGAGAGAGCATTAAAAAATATCAAAATAAAAGTAGAAAGGTGTTGAATGGAATAAAGATGATACAAAAAAAGAAAAAAAAAAACAACAAACTTACACCAAACAGCTATCAGATGTCCTATTAGACTGTGCAACAAACTACCAGCAACTTGAGTTAACATCTTTAAAGTACAATTTTTTAAGGTCTTCAGCCTTTTGGGGTTTTTTTGTTGTTGTTATTTTTTTCCTTTCATTTTCGAAAAAAAGATATTTTTTTTCATTTTTAATAACTCGTAGGCAACTGGCATAAGTATACACATATGAAAAGAAAAAGGGGACTAAATAGACAAAACACACACACAAAAAACAACAAAAAACAAAAGCAATTAGAATGAAAAGTACATAATGACATACAAATAAGTATTTTGATGAGAACTACTGTGAATAAATCAATAATTCATTTGAATAAGCCATTAAACATAAGAGAGACAGTATCCATTCCACCCAAAATGTATCATTATATGTTAGCATTATACACTACTTACTTGTTACACTTTGGGTAAGTTGTATTTCAGTTCTGCACATGTCAAACGATGAATTTCTATACTTGCATTGCGTTCAGTTGAATTAGTCTTTGTCACAACACATTTCTCTGTGTGAAAAATTGGGGCTGCTGTCCTGGGGAGAGCACATTGCTACTGCACAGTTCCAGTCTTTTTCTTTTTTCTCTTTTTTTTTTTTTTACTGCCTGGAAGTGTGTTTGTTTAAGTGGAGTTTTCTACAAATTTTGCCAGGGCCCCTCTTATTGATGTTTGTTCTTTTATGTGGGCTTATTGCAATGCTACACATGGGACCTTGGTTTATTATCTCATCTGAATGACTAGCATCCAGACCACCAGTCAAGATCTAGTTGAAGGGGAGAAATACTGACAAATATGGGATTTGATCCTGTTTGGTCAGATTCTCTTGCTTTCTAGTCTGATGCCTTACCACTAAGGCCATCACTCCCCTTGTGTATAAAGAATGAGTTTAGATCTTGGGTGGCGCGTTTCTTCAGGAATGTGCCCGTCTCCTGCCTGGCTGCAGGTTCCACCTGGTGATGATCGGAAAGCACCTGTCCAAGATGGTGCATGGCTACTGCTGGGAGAAAGACAACCTCCGTCTGTCTGTGCACCGCGCTTTGTACCATGACCTGCAGCTGCCAGCCCCTCAGATAGCAGTTGGTGAGAATGGAACAGTGGTTGAGAATAACTTTATTGTCATGAAACCTTAAGGTCTGTAAGAGAGCTGTCTCAGATAACAGTTGGTGAGAAAGGAATAGAACTGAGAAACACTTTATGGTGCTGAAACCTTAAGGTCTGTAAGACAGCTGTCTCAGATAACAGTTGGTGAGAAAGGAATAGAACTGAGAAACACTTTATGGTGCTGAAACCTTAAGGTCTGTAAGACAGCTGCCTCAGATAGAACTGAGAAACACTTTATGGTGCTGAAACCTTAAGGTCTGTAAGACAGCTGCCTCAGATAGAACTGAGAAACACTTTATGGTGCTGAAACCTTAAGGTCTGTAAGACACCTGCTTCAGATAGAACTGAGAAACACTTTATGGTGCTGAAACCTTAAGGTCTGTAAGACAGCTGCCTCAGATAGAACTGAGAAACACTTTATGGTGCTGAAACCTTAAGGTCTGTAAGACAGCTGCCTCAGATAGAACTGAGAAACACTTTATGGTGCTGAAACCTTAAGGTCTGTTTGACAGCTGCCTCAGATAGAACTGAGAAACACTTTATGGTGCTGAAACCTTAAGGTCTGTAAGACACCTGCTTCAGATAGAACTGAGAAACACTTTATGGTGCTGAAACCTTAAGGTCTGTAAGACAGCTGCCTCAGATAGAACTGAGAAACACTTTATGGTGCTGAAACCTTAAGGTCTGTAAGACAGCTGCCTCAGATAGAAATGAGAAACAGTTTATGGTGCTGAAACCTTAAGGTCTGTAAGACAGCTGCCTCAGATAGAACTGAGAAACACTTTATGGTGCTGAAACCTTAAGGTCTATAAGACAGCTGCCTCAGATAACAGTTGGTGAGAAAGGAATAGAACTGAGAAACACTTTATGGTGCTGAAACCTTAAGGTCTGTAAGGCAGCTGCCAGCCCCTCAGATAGCAGTTGGTAAGAATGAAATAGATCTGAGAAAATTGTAATGTCATGAAATTGTGATTCATGAGAGATGAGGCATTCACAGACACAGACACACACACACACACACACACACACACACACACACACACACACACACACACACACACACACACACACACACACACACACACACACACATACAAATGCACACACACAAAATAAGATATGAGATTAATAGTAATTGTCATGTGTTGGTGAATGTAGTTTTTGTAGGAGAGTGAGGTGGGTGTGTGATGGGAAGGTGTGTGTCAAATTGGCATTCAGTCTTTGAGGGTGCTGTTTTCTGGTAAACTGTCTTGACTGAAGGTAGGAAAACCATCATTTAAGCAAGATAAAATTTTGTTTTCTCCTCTTCTTCTTCTAAGAGTGATTTCCGTAGTCTTGTCTTCATAGTCTTGACAGATATATGCAAGTCACTGTGATATGACAATATTTTTCTTGCAAGGCTGGCTTTCAGGATTAAATAAAACTTGAAATGTGTGTGTGCATGCATTTGTGTATGAAGGACCCAGATTCTGTTTAGGAGGTAGGGGAATGTGGTAGATGAACACACACTTACACACAAACAATATATATATATATATATATATATATATATATATATATATATATATATATATATATATATATATATAAAGAAAACAAACACATCAATCTGTCAGATATTCCAAATTTTCGGAACGATCACGTTCCTTCCTCAAGGGATATGTTATTTACATGTTACCAGGGTCACTCTTACACAGCTATTATGACGCAAGCACGCCATGACGTACATGTTGTGATGCAATTTCACTATGCCAGGTTTCGCCCAGAGCCTAAAGAATTGTGGTTTTCTATTTTCTTCTACTGTCAGAAAATAAGTTCGTTAAAACCTAACTTACTGAATAACTCAACAGTAGAGAAATAAAACAATAAATAATAACAATGATAAGAAAAATGAAATAAAAATCAATGATAAACAAAGAAAATAGATATCTATCCATCTATCTATATATCTCTATCTATATATCTATATCTATCTGTATCTATATCTACCGATCTGAATATATATATCTGTATCTCTCTCTCTCTCTCTCTCTCTCTCTCTCTCTTATATGTGTGTGTGTGTGTGTGTGTGTGTACACACATAATTATATATCTATCTGTCTATCTGATTGGGATGATGGATGGAGGTGGTTGTCAAAGTAATTTTGTTTTTTTTTGACACATCACAGTGTAAACAATGGACATGGAATTATTTCCCTTGTAGTGCATGACCTTTTCTTCTGTTTACATAATGTTAGATGTATATGTGTATCATGTATACTGTGTGGGAATTGAAAACTGTTGCTGCTGAGAATGTGAAAAGCAATGTCATAGCTATGATATGCATATGGTAATGTTTGACCAATACTGAGCAACTTTCTATGTTGAATTTGACATTTGTTTTCAGGTTTCAATGCTGGGTTACCTGCTTATCCTACTTGGCCACCCACATTAACCAAACTGATGGTCAGTCTGTCTTTCTGTCTTTCTCTGTCACCTCTTTGTCCATCTCCATGTCTCTCTTTCTCTCACATTCATGGGCCTGCACACAGACATACAGACACACAGGCACACACACACACACACACACACGGACAGACACAGAATACACAGCCATTCACACACACAGGCGCGTTCACGCACGCGCGCACACACACACATGTTCACATTCACACAAATACACAATCACACACATACACACACACAACCCCTCACACAGTGACTCATATGCACTCACACACACACACACACACACAACACACACACACACACAAACACATACACCACACACTCACGCACACACACACACACACACACACACACACAGTATACAGTGTATCCTGGCATCTGTGTTTCCAGGAGCAGCGAACTCCAGCCTATTTCACCGACCAGAGTGAGTACAGCTGTGGCTGTGTGTCCATGGCCATCAGCAGTCTGGGGATCCCTGGTGTCTCACCTGTCATCGTCAACCCTTTCAGGAGCCCCTTGCGCATCGTCACAAGAGAGCAGGACATGCCGTGGTTCCCCAATGCTTTTCTCTACAGGCTCCTGTATGAATCAAGGGGGGATTTGATTGATTGATTGTGTGTGCATGTGTGTATGTGTGTACAGGTGTGTGTGTGTTTCAATAAATGGTTGTGCAAGCTAAGAGACATTTTTTTAAAAACTTCATGTGTGTTTGTATGAGGTTTGATTCTTTGTATGCACATTATTTCAGTTCTTCATTGCTGATTATTTAAGTGATTCATGATACATGACATATATTTCAATTTCTTCTAGTTAATTGTGCAAATCATGTGCAAAACCGAGAAAAAACATTTATTCTCAATCTGTAATGTGAATCATTTAGTTTGTCAAAAGTCAGCTTAATATGTTGATTCACTCTCTCTCTCTCTCCTTTAATGTTAAAAATGGATTGCAATGATTATTTTGATTATGATTACCGTTTATTATGTAAAGGCCTAATAGACAGATAAGTAAATTTTTTTTTTTTTTAAGACAGAAAATTGAAGGTCAGAACTGCAATGATCAGGTTGACAGGGCTTGCAGGAAAAGGTGTACTTCATGAACAAAAGCATGGTCCCTTATCGGTAGAAGATGTCCTCTAATTGGATGAACATCTTGGTACAGATGCAGGGAATTTTACCAAAAAATTGCAAAGTTTCACTATGTAATTGAATCGATACAAACAATAGGAAACCATTAGTAACTAGATTTTGTATAGTAATATATAATTAGACTAAATGCATACTAATATATCATGAGACTGTGACAGCATCATGCATTAACGCTTAGGACAAACCTAACCCTTTCATCACTTAATTCAGTCTAGCAGTCATGTAATACTTGAATACCAGAGCTTAAAAGTGTACTCTCTATGGCTCTCTCTCTCTCTCTCACATACACTCTCTCTCTCTTTCTGTCTCTCTCACACACACAAATGAACAAACACACACAGATTCACATGCATCTGTGTAATTATTACCTAACACCCATCCCTGGCGCATCTATGAACAAACGCACACAGATTCACATACATCTGTGTAATTATTACCTAACACCCATCCCTGGCGCAACTCTTTAATTCACCACTTTGTTTTTTCCCCCATTTAATATTATGACTTGAAGTGGAATAATGTCAAATTCACGACATATGTGTGAAGAAGGGGCATGGGGGAGAAAATGCAACAAAAAATAAAGTTGGATGGGATGGGTGGATGTCAGGGTAAAAGCTGGTTCACAGGCAGACACGTGCACAAGTCTGTTATCATCAGACAGAATTAAGAACACACATGACATTAGATTTCCACAAAGATGCTGATCAGAAAACTCCTTTTTTCCTTTCTTTTTAAAGAAAATATTTCCCATGACATATGAATACACACACCAGGAAGAAGATGATAACTTTTTCAACTCATATGGAGGGGAGGGGGGGGGGGGGGGGGAGGCAGTCCCACTTGGCTTCACATGGAAGCACAATAAAAAAAAAAAATAATAAAAAAAAAGCAAAAATTATGCAAAGGTAGACGATTATTCTCTCACTTTTACAACAAACAGGTCAAAGGAGATCCAAGGCCATATGTTGGATGTATTTTTTATTGTGTACTATTTATGATTGTGTGTGTGCGTGCACATGTGCTTGTGTGTGTTGTGGGGGTGTGTGTGTGGGGGATGAATCATTTTTGATAATATTTGGTATCTTGTGTTCAATTTTTCCTTTTTGATATATACTTTTGTGTTCTATTTGTAAATGCCTCAGGCCTATTTTCATGATTAGGCATAAATGCTCATGATAATAATAAAAATAATGATAATAATAATAATAATAATACTAATGGGTACTGACTCACGGTGCCAGATTCATCAAATGAGGATGACTTCCCAATAGCCTGGGAAGAGGTTGTATCAGCAATGAAGTCATTAAAAATAAAATGTGGCTAGGCTGCAGACATAGACAACATGCCTGCAAAAATTTCAAAACATGGTGGAGAGGCAGTGGTTGGAATACTAACTGCCATCAGCAACAAAATCTGGCACACAGGCAAATGGCCTACACCATGGACCCACTCACTTATCATCACCCTCCCCCAAAAAGAAAATTTCCAACACTGTCAGAACCACCACACCATCACTTTGATCACTCATGCTAGCAAAGTGATGCTCAAAATCATTCTGAATAGATTACAGCCAAAAGTAAATACCATCATTGCTGAAGAACAGGTTGGATTCTGCAGAGGCAGAATTACCATCAAACACTGAAACACCTCCAACACCAGGGTGAATTCCACCACATCTCCATAGACTTCAAGAGGGCGTTTGACAGAGTCTGGCAGGAAGCACTATGGGCCACAATGAAAAAAATAAAACACTGGGCTTGCAAAAGCTTATCAACAGTACCATCCAGCATCTATACTCTAAAGCGACCATTCAGTGCGGTACTCACACAGGGTGCTATTGTAGAGCGGTTCCAAACTTCAGATGGAATCCGTCAGAGCTGCCTTCTGTCTCCCATGCTTTTCAACATATTCTTGGAACACATCATGACTGATGTGCTTGAAGATCATGCAGCACTGGAGGAAGAAGCACCACAAACCTTTGCTTCGCGGACGCCGACAGCTTGTTTGGTAGTGATCTAGAACTCACTCACCCACTGAACTTGTTAACTGAAAAAATGGATGAAACATCGACAAGATATGTTAGGGAAGCCAGCACCGAAAAGACCACGTTGATGGCCAGCCACAACACCACTGACCATCACTGCTGATATACTGTTCAGGGACGGAATCTATCTAGGAACTGTTTTACACTTCACCTATCTGGGATCCATCATCGTCAGCAATGAAATAAGCCTGGATCAAAACCAGAAATCTTCTCAGAGGTAGCAAAGACAACACCAGCACTGTCCAGTTATGGAAGGACTTGACATCTTTGTAAAACACAAGATCAGACTCCAGCATGCACTGATGTATTCCATCTCCCCTTAGGTATGGGTTGACATGGACCCTCATGGCGGATACGGAGAGAAGAAATCAAACCATGGATCAAAGTAAGTGTTATTGCAAGAGTACTAAACATCAGACACATTTATCACATCACCAGTGAACAAGTGTGCCAAGCCATCAAGCATGCAACACATTGGACCTCATGAAGAACTGCTGACATGACAAAAGGATGCAGTGCTGGCATGACCACACAACAAAATCCAATCAAAATGGCCTTGGAAAATCAATGATCCTCCAAGGAACTGTTGGATGGGTGGGGGTAGGGGTAGGGGTGGGGGGATTGGAGACAGAAAAAACATTGGACTGACAGCTTTGCAGAATGGACAGGAAAAACCAGTTGAAGAGACCCAGGTTTTGACACACAACCGACAGACCTGTGAGTCCGGAGAACAGCCCCTTGCAATGACTTCAGTGTTGATGAAGAAAGACATATTTCTTCTCAGCTTTAAACGAATAGGAGTTAAATTATCAAATTTTC
This sequence comes from Babylonia areolata, assembly GCF_041734735.1. Taxonomy (NCBI): domain Eukaryota; kingdom Metazoa; phylum Mollusca; class Gastropoda; order Neogastropoda; family Buccinidae; genus Babylonia; species Babylonia areolata. The sequence continues at coordinate 16,007,864 of NC_134880.1, read as the reverse complement.
AAATGTGCAAAATATTATGCATAATCTAGGGAATCACAAGTAAGGTTAAGAAAAAAGAAGAAAAAAAAAAATCCTGCCGTGACCAGGATTCGAACCTGGGTTATCGCGGCCACAACGCGAGGTCCTAACCACTAGACTATCACGGCTCCTGATTGTTACTGTAATCTATATATATATATATATAGATTTTGCTTGTACTTCCGTGTAAATTTACTTCACACACCAATCCTATTTAGTAACTTTAATGCTTTTTAAGAACTGCAAAATAACAAATAAGACTAAATAATTTCAAGTCAAGTTTTTAGCTTGCAGTTCCATCTCTCTTCATCTTGCACAAAACAGAAAGATGGCGGACGTTTTGAATGTGAAAGAAGAAAACGGAGCGTTTGAGAAATCGATGAAGAAGGCGGTCGTGGGATTATGTTCAACAATGCAGCAACAGTACAAATTCACTGTAAAAGCTTCAAGTGATTGCTGATTTTAGAACTGATATAAATCTGATCCGAACGCAGTGCACGCAAAGTGTGTAGGTCTACTTTCGATTATGACCAAAAGGCAGGGACAAGTGGATCGAGCGACATTTTCTTTGAGTCTTCTTTGTTCCCCAGAATGAGTAAGGATTGATCTAACATTATTCTGTCGTGGACACAGATATCTGGACCTGTGGTCTTTGAGAAGGCGAAAGAAATTGGATTGCAAAAATGCGGAAGAAAACTGGACTTATTTTTACTGAAATTTTAGCAACGAAAAGGCAATAATTTTTTTGTATTATGTGTATATTTTGTTGTTTTTGTAGTGATATATGTTGAATATCACAATAAAAAATGGACTAGAGATCGAGATTCAAGCAATAATCAGTCGCTGGTCATTATCAGGTCAGTGACAAAGAGATGTGCATTCAGTGGTTAAGATAACACTTGATTTAAATACAGCCTTTTGCTACAAATCCTGTTGGTTAATACCTGTTTTGGGGAGCATGGGGAGATCAAGAACATTTACCTCAACATGGATTGATGTACTGGCTATCTCAAGGTAAAGTATTGATCCCTTGACTGCTGCTGATGAATATGCTCATCAGTGAAGCCTCAGACAAGATGGAAGCTACAGGTCATGATTGTGGTCACTGTTCCCATTTCTTCCTCTTTGGATTGCATTACTTTTGTTTATTAACTCTTTCACTGCAGTAGGCAACTTTTGTTGACTGGACAGAGCACTGCCATAGGTGACTTTTGTCGACATTGACGGGTAATGTTGATAAGATCATTTTTCACTCTGTGACAAAGCTTGACAGCTGCAGCCAGTTTCCTGCCAATAGAACAATGACTAACCTCTGCCCCCTGACCGAGTTTGAAGAGTCCATTGTGTTATTTTGACATGAACTGAAGCCTGTGACTGAGAGCATCGTTTCTAAGATATTTGGCACCGGGGAGTGTTTTTCACACAGAAATTTGGCGGAGAAAGAGTTAAAATCAATGGCACCTTTTAAAAGTACACAGTCAAATGTTCTTGCACTTCAGCTTTATGCCATACTGATTCAATTTCTCCAAGGTTTAGCAGTCATGGAGTTGGGATTTGTGGTTATGTGTGTTTTTGGATACACCCACTATATGTCCTTCTTCAGCAAAATTACTGCTACAGTGCAAAATTAGAGAGGAAGGGGTGCTAGTTTGCACTAACTGAAATGATGAAGGGCTGGGCTGGGTTGAAAGGCTTACTCTTCACTGCATGTGCCTTGATTTCAGGGCTATGCTCTGATAGAGTTCGAGACCTTCAAGGAAGCTGAAGGCGTTGTGGACAAGATGAATGGTACAGAACTGCTGGGACAGAGGATGGCTGTCAACTGGTGCTTGGACGGCTGGGCCCAGGCACGCCAAGTCAGTCAGTGAGTCTTCTCTTTCCATCTTCTGTCTTTTCTTTCTGTCATGTCTTTCCATTTAGTCTTGGAACAAATCGGAAGTCAGAAGGGAAGAGGTGTAGGCATGAAACTTGAGTGTCTGATAAGTCTTTTGATGTTAGTTACTTAGTAAATGAATAGTAACATTAGTAGTTTGCATTCATTATCATGCTCAAATATGTGCTGACTCATGAAAATATGAATAACATAAATATATACGAGTACACTTGCAGGTATTTGTGCATGCTAAAACACACACGCCTAGCAAGTCAAGTCTCACAGTTGATGTGAATGAACATATGTACATGTCTGCTCATGGTTACAGGTACATTCATGCACATACACACACACAGATTCATATATTCTGTTTTTGTACACACACTCACAGTCATGCACACAAATACAATAAGATACTTGGGAGCTTTACTCAGAGTGACTAGACACATTTTGTTACCCTTCATTTTCTTTTATTCATCTATTTACTTTGATTTGGTAGCTATACAATCAAGATCACTCAGCATAACATAGCATGGATTATAATATTATATAAGCCTTTTCTGTGTTAAGTATATGAAGATGGCCTTTTGTTGGAATGTGAGAGCATGGTCAGACATGGTGTTCTGTGGAGAATGCATACACACACACACACACACACACACACACACACACACACATATATATATATATACTGTTCAATATGTCCATTTTTTTTTTTTTTTACTAGCAAATGTGTCAACATTATCTCTTTTAGAGATAATAAAGTATTGTTGTATCTTTTAAGAGAGAATATACTTTCCTGTCTTTTCTATCTTTTCTTGTTTGTCTTCAATGAAATACTTTCCACCTGTGCATTGCTATTATCAGGACAATATTTTATCTTCATGTGTTTTTGTTTTATTGTTTTGCTTTGTGAGTTTCCTTTTTTGATTGTTGTCGTTTGTTTTCTTTTCTTTTTGTTTTGTTTTTATTTCAGATTCTTGTTTTTTGTTTCAGTTTTGTTGTTGTTGTTGTTTGTTTGTTACATTGAAATTGTATGCAAACAGTTCAAGACAGTCTTTTGTTTTATTTTTGATTGTTTGGCTTCTGTTTTTAGGGTTTTTTTTAATTTGTGTTACATTGGAATTATTGACATAAGCTTACAGTTGGGCCAACAGCAAATCCAGAGCTGTATGATCAGTGGTTTGTCCACTGCAGTGGGAATCCATTTGCAGCTTGGTCTTTTGTGAAGAACTGACTTAAACTAGGAGGCAGGATTGCACAGGCTCTTGGTACTGCATATATATACAATGATACTGAAATTGTGTTGAAACAGTACCAGACAGTCTTTTCTTTTATTTCAGATTGTTTGGCTGTGTGTGTGTGTGTGTGTGTGTGTGTGTGTGTGTGTGTGTGTTATACTGAAATTGTGTGGTACTAGAACAAGTCTTTTTAACTTAGGTTGTTTGGCTTTTGATTCTGTTTGTTTGTGTGATATTGAAATTGTGTGGAAGCAGTTCCAGACAGCCTTTTTCTTTTACTTCCCAAAGGTGAGGACACAGAAGAGAGAGCCGAGAGGATCACATACAACGGTAGCGACAAAGGTCACATCCGCAAGCAGCCTGTACTTTGCTTTGTACAAAGAGCTGTACTGTTTGAAGATGCTCCTGTGTTCGGTTCGCTCGCCTCACTTACAGAACTCGCCTCAGGAAGCAAAACCCCCTGCTTTGTTGCCATTGAGTACAGAGTCTGGATAAAAGTACCAGAAATATGAAAATGTGCTTGAGTGAATGACAGTTTTGTAAAGAGGTTATGAGAGGAATTCTCACCCTTCCCGTTGTTGCTGTTCAGCAACGAGGAAGCTGAGTGCCGAAAGGTAACAGACTTGCCTTACTGTTTAAGATGGTGCATTCATTATTACTTTATAAGATAGTGTATGCATTATTTTTTGTGTCATTGTTAAATAAAGACATAATTAATGTAAAGTGCCTGGTATGTAATATACTTACTTTTGTTGCACTGTACAAAGTGTAGAGTATGCACTGATTTTATTTTTTTTTCATTTTCTGTTTTCAGTGTTTACAGCAATGATTTTATTTGTTCGCTTTGTTTAGAATTCATACTTTTTTTTTGTTATCCCTCATTGCCAAGTTTTAATGCAGAAATTCTGCTGCTCTGCAACTAGTGCAAGACATTTTTGTTCAGTTTCTGTGATATTTCATTGTACATTTGTTATAGTGTGTCAGCAGTGTCACCCCCCCACCCCTCCAACACCACCACCTGCACTCTGTCCCCTTTCCTCCCCATCCCTTCGCCTCCCCCCTCCCCCTCCCCACCCCTCCTTCTTATCTCCCTTCCCGCTCTGTCCAAAGCCCAGTCTTTGAGGTTGCGCCGACACCCACACCACCCTCCCTCCTCACCCCTACTCCCTAGTCGGCCCTCTTTGGTCAGCGACGCGGCGTCACCCGCCCCAGTTATAGGAACACGTGCAGTTACGTGATGTCTGCCGCGATACCCGTGCTGAGCAGAACATTCCGTGTGGCGGCCCGTCTTTCAAGTCATTCCCCATCTCCCCTCCACGAACGCAACTGACGTAGATGGTGGGACTTCGGAACGAAAGCTAGGGAAAAGTTATGCTAATTCGAACTTTGATCAAGCCGGCTAACAGGCCCAGAGTTGTATTGTCCCGTCTCCCCAATCTCTTTGTGACGTAAACGGGTGAACTTGTCATCATAGAATGTGTATAGACAAGTGGGTTGAATTGTAGCGAATCAGATCATTCTGTAGCTTGCATTAGTATACACAGTATGTTGGGGGAAGGGATAAAACCAGTCAGCACAGCCACTTCTTAGCTGTCTCCCAGAAGAACTGACTGACACAGGGTGACTGACTGATCAGTGATGTGAGGAACAAGGAAATCCCTGTTAGGCTGTGAGTACATGACTTGTAATGGTTTTATGTTATGTTGATAACTTAGTTGTGTTGGGATAGTGTTTTATGTCAGTGGACAGCCAGTTTAAGTTGATCTTGTGGCTTGTGGAAAGAAAAGGGGTTAATTTGTGAAAGCTACCCACTGAGAGAAGTACTGGCCTAAATCTTTTGAGTCCCCCCCCCCCACCCCCCTTTCTATTTGGTTACAGATATCTTGTTCTGTATTTTTGATGTATTACTTGTTTTGTATATAGTAGGTGGTGTTGGTTCAGTGTGAACTGAACAGATCAAAAGGCTAACACAATGTCAGTGTGTGTTGAGGGTTTTTCATGTGTGTGTGTGTGTACACATGGGGGTAACAGCAAGTGTTGTGGAACACATGTTTGATTTGTTGGTTGTTGTGGTAACATGTGTAGGAGTTGTGCTATGTGTCAGTGGTTTACTTTGTTCAGACAAAGTGGGAAAGCATATTTTAATGTGATTAATGAGTTGGTAAACTATGAGAGCATTGAGGGTCAGTGCTATGTTGTTGTACATTGCTGTTTACCAGAGATATGTTGGAAGTAATAATTTCCTTACATGTACTTGTCAGTTGGACACTTTGTGAAGGCAAAGAGATTTTGTTTGGAAATGGTAATACACAGTTTAATTGAATGATGGGTAACATGAGTTGGAACACAGGGTTGTATTGGTCAGTGATATGTTTTGTAGTATTGTACACAGTATGGTAATTGGTATGTCACTGCTGGTGGCAGGTAAGCTTGATGAAGCTTGTATTTCCTCACATAGATCTATGTGTGAGAGGAGTGCATATTGGTGGACATGTGATGAAAGGTGCTGAGAGGGTATAGGCCTTTTATGTCAGTGATATCCAGATATTTGAGATTTTATCTGACCTGGGTTTTGGTTGTGTGTTTGTGTTCCAGGTGTGCTGCTTTAGGTTTAGGGTGAATTTTACCGTGCTGCTTATAGGTGCTGCTTATAGGTGCTGCTTTAGGTGTAGGGTGAACTGCTTAGTGTGTGTGCTGATTTCCCATGTACATTGTAAAGTAAACACTCTATAAAAACAACTCCATGTGGCCCTGCTATTGATGTGAGGAGAGAGTGAGTGAGTGCATGATTAGTTGATCCTATATCCCCCTGTCTGTTATCCTCTCTCTTCTATTTGAATCGAACCACACTTTCAGTTTTTACACATTAAAAAAACATGTTTTGCCACAGTGAACATCTGTGTTACACACTTGAAATCCCTCTCACTGTGTATCTGCGTCTCCTGTCTTTGTTTCCCTTGAGAGACTGTTCTGAGTTGAACTCTTTGTTCCTCTCTTTGTCTCTGTCTGTTCCTCTTTCTCTCTCTGTCTTTTCAGTTTTGAAACGGTCTCTTTCCTGTAATCCTATATGGGGAATCCACAAAGGAGAAATAGTTGGCATTGACTTTTTTTTTGCTGCCCATCATCTGCACTGTTTCAGTGGCATTACTCCCATGCTGCTCATTTAGGTTCCCCGATACATGGCCACACCCGGGTTCGTCCGTCACAGTTCCAGCATCAGCAGTCCACAGGCAACCAGGGAGCCAGGAGGCCGCACACCAGAGGAGACCCTGCACTGCTGCTGAGTCACTTTGGTGGTGTTCAGTGATGCCTGTTCTGATTTAATGTACTTAGGACACCACCTACTAACGACAATAATGGCTTAGTCGTGGAACCAGACTAAGTGAGTGTCCCTCCCAGAGTGGAGACCGCCACCATGTCCCTCAAACAACAGCCCCCCATGAATCTGCTGACACTGAAGACATTGACAGGACTCACCCCAAGCACAGGAGGGGTATCGAAACTGAGGTCACCATGAGAGCAGGACATGAAAGGCCACAGACTTTGAGACTGTTTTGTTTATATTGATAATGATGGAGGAGGAGGAGGACGATGACGATGTTGCTATTTTGGTTTGGGACTGCGTGATAAGGCTGTACTCTACGCTTCCAGTCATAATGATATCCCGGCGTTAAGCAGGCCCGAGAGAGGCATTGACTTTGGCTGTAATACTGAACCTCGCTGTGGAGGGCCTGAGAGCATCCTTTGCTGTTACGTATATATTGGAGGCACTGTGTTAGAACAGGTTAGGCATTGGACTACTCTTCCAGTGTTCACCCGTGATCAGGGTTCATTTCCCTGTTTCAGCCTGGCATTTTGTCCTTGGGAAAGGCACTTTACTCAGATTTTCCTCACTCCACCCTGGTGTGAATGGGTACCTGACTTGGGTTGGGGAAGGACAGGATTGGGCCCTGCCTTTCCATGCCGAGCCCTAGACACAGTGGAGCCCTAGTCCTAGACACAGTGGAGCCCTAGACACAGTGGAGCCCTAGACACCATGGAGCCCTAGACACAGTAGAGCAGTGGAGCCCTGGACACAGTGGAGCCCTAGACACCGTGGAGCCCTAGACACAGTGGAGCAGTGGAGCCCTAGACACAGTGGAGCCCTAGTCCTAGACACAGTGGAGCCCTGGACACAGTGGAGCACTAGACACCATGGAGCCCTAGACACAGTGGAGCCCTAGACACAGTGGAGCCCTAGACACAGTGGAGCCCTAGACACAGTGGAGCCCTAGTCCTAGACACAGTGGAGCCCTAGACACAGTGGAGCAGTGGAGCCCTAGACACAGTGGAGCCCTAGACACCGTGGAGCCCTAGACACAGTGGAGCAGTGGAGCCCTGGACACAGTGGAGCCCTAGACACAGTGGAGCAGTGGAGCCCTGGACACTGGAGCCCTAGACACAGTGGAGCCCTAGACACCGTGGAGCCCTAGACACAGTGGAGCAGTGGAGCCCTGGACACAGTGGAGCCCTAGACACAGTGGATACGAATTCACTGTCCCTGTGGCCGCAAAAGGCTGTGGGACCTTTAACCTTACCTTGATGTATCGTTTTACTCTCTTCTGTTAGATCTCAATTCTTCACTTCCTCATCAAACCACTTCCTTCCACAGTTCTGTTTCACTTCCACTCCCTGGTTTAAAGCTGTCATGTTAAAAACTTTTTACGTTTTTGTTCGGCAGAATGTGTTTTACTTTTTGTTGTTGTTGTTGACATTTTAGTTTAACCTTTGTCATGATCTTGTGTTCAACTGTGAGCTTAGAGACTGCATTGTTTGAGTGACAAGCTTTGGATTCACACATAATTTCCAGTCAAATTAACAAAGATCTGTTGTATTGTAATTGTATTGTATTCTATTGTGTTGTGTTGTGTTGTGTTGTAAGGAGAATGATGGCAGAATAGTTAAGACACTTACATGCCTATACAGTGGGTTATAATGCTGGTCAGGCATCTGCCTAGCAGATGTGGTGTAGCATATATGGATTTGTGTGAATGCAGTGAAGCCTGCTTGAGAAACTGAAACTGGATGGAAAGACTCATATGGAGCTGACTGCTGATGAGAATATATTGGGAACAGACTGTGCAGGAGATGAACATATTTCTATTTCTCATCACGGTACTTAAAATGTATGGAAAGAGCTGAATTTCTCCTATTTCTGTACCAAATATGGTTTCAACAGATAACATACTTCCAGAGAAAACGAATCTGCTTAAGACTACCAAGGGCACACACACATACATACAAACACACTCACAGACAGCCGAAACATAGATGCAAGCCAAAAGTCAACCTGAAAAACATGCATGTGGTTAGAATTTTTCCTATTTGGGTTGGTTTGCTGTTTGAATTGCTACTGTTTTGGTTGTTTGTTTCAGTTAGATGGGTGGAGACTTGATCATTTATGAAATATGTTTGGTTTGATTATCAGATAGTGATATGATCCTTTCAAGATTAAACCGTTAATATTCACTTTCTACAGATATTAATGAAATATGGTGCGTTTGTACAAGCACATTCTTTATTCAAGACAATCATTACACATGAAAAGCATGACAACCCTTTAAGACTTTGATATGCCTTGATATTGATTTCGCAAAGAAACTGAACATCTCACAACAGTGATTATTTACACTGCTGTGTTACAATGACTTTTCCCCTAAATTGAAAAAAAAAAAAAAAAAAAAAAAGAAAAAAAAAAAAAAAGGAAAAAGAAAGAAAACCCCAAAACATACTGTCATCCAGAATATGTACATTGTAGGAGTTGTTGTTATAATAATACAGCAGCATGATTTTTCCTCACTAACTAAAATATGTACACTGTAGGATTTGTTGTTAAAATGATAACAGCAGCATGATTTTTCCTTACTAATTAAACTGACAATGTCAACTGGACTTCATCGGCAAAGCACATACCTATCCATTCTGCCTTTGAGGTTTGTGATTGTTGAGGTCCACCTTTCCAAAGACAAATTCGTGACATTGCACGATTTTAAAACGCATCCTGATTATCCATCAACATAATGCTGCAGTAAGAACTGAAGTGTCTTCACAATACCAGACAAAACAAACAGCCAGAGATACAGCACTGTGATATATCACATCTTGGGGTAGTCTTCCAGTTCATAAGGTTTGGGTTCCTCCCAGTACTCTCCAATAGGTTTGCTGAAGGCATCATTGCGACGGAAAGCGGTGTCTCGAGTTTTCACTTGTGTTACACCCTGCAACAACAAGGTATTTCTTTGTTTTAGATATGAGAACGTAGCTGTGTCTTCCAGGTTTCGAATTATTACCTCTTGATCGGCAGTAATCGTTTATTCACAAGCAGAGGCTGCATATGCACATGATGATCCTTACATGGATGCATGCACATTCCTGACAAAATGTTGATACGTATCTACAAATAAGAACATATTCATAGAGGTAATTACTACAGGTATGCGTTTATTTACAGGTGTGTGTGTGTGTGTGTGTGTGTGTGTGTGTGTGTGTGACTGAAGCCAGACTGAATGATACAGGAAATGAATGATGAGCACTGAAAGGCAGCTGTCAGTCAGATCTATCCAGGTGCACAGCCTGTTGTACAAATGACTCCATGTTTGTTAAGAGCTTAGAGTTTGGTCTCTGAACGAGGATAGGTGCTATATAGGTATTCATATAGGTATCCATATCAATCCCTGTCACCCCCACCCCTCACACCCCTCCAAATAAAGAAATCTATTACTTTCATAATCATATCAGTGTGTTCCATGTTCATACTGCATATCCCATATTCCTAACAAGCAAGGTAGTACAGTTAGTCATAGAAATGACTGACTTCAATGATTCACATCTGGCATATGGAGATCAACTGATGAAGAATTATACAGACACAGACACACAACCCACATACACATGCAAACACACACACTTTCACTTCAAAACATCAGTAACTTTCTACAGATACATAACAAACCACACATACATAATCAGTGCAATTACAAAAAAAAAAAAAAAAGGCTTGAAAAATTTAAGTCTAATTTCATAATCACATTTAAAGTTGCTTTTTAAATTTGAAACAAAACTAAATTGTTTCTTTGATTGAGAGAAAAAGAAATCTCTTAAACTTGAAACACCTTTGGAATACCCTTGAAATACCATAGCCGTTTATTGTCAGGTTGTTTGAATTTGTGTTGACAACGCTTCAACTCAAGTAGCACTTTCCCTTCACCTTATATATACCCACTGTTAAATCATATATAACTTTTAGAATGTTTTTGTAGTTTTACGTGGCACATAAAATCACTGAAACTGTCAAAGCAAACGCGTGCTAATTCAAAACTTTTGACGATCAATACTTACATGGATTTTATCTTTGTGTTCTGACCAGAATGTCACAGGCTGTTCCCTTCTGTAGTTGTGGTCCTAAAAAAAAAAAAAAGAAAAAGAAAAGAAAAAGAAAAAAAGGCCTTTCAGTATTTTTTGTATATTTGCTTTTTCACACTATTTCACATAAAAATGCATGGCAAACAAATTCAGTGTTACATCTGTGTACCATTTGCACAGTGAAAATGCTGTGGAAACCAGAGGTAGAAACAAATAATGAAAGAAAACAGGATGGCAACTATTCAAATATACTGAACAAGGAATAAGAACCATACTTTTTTTATATTTAAAAGGAACAAGTACTGATAGCCTTTATAAGAAGAAAGCATATTTGAATTATTTGCGTTAGTCTTTCACAGAGAAACAGTGTTTAATTCCTTGTTGATACTTCTCTTTGATGAGGTCAACATAATGCGCAGACCTGCTGGTGCCTGAAACTCGTTTGTGTGTGTAAAAGATCAAATACGCACATTAAAGATCCTGTAATCCATATCAGTGTTTGGTGGGTTATGGAAAGAATATACCCAGTATGCACACCCCCGAAAATGGATTATGGCAGGGTAAATAAACAAAATGGTCACTCATGTAAAATGTTACGTGTGTGTGTGTGTGTGTGTGTGTGTGTGTTTCTGTGCATGACTAAAACCTGACTGAATGACACAGGAAATGAATGATGAGCGCACAATGGCAGCTGTCAGTCAGCTCTACCCAGGTAGGCAGCCTGTTGTGCAAATGACCCTGTGTTTGTGAAGTGTTTAGAGTATGGTCTCTGACCAAGGATAGGTGCTGTGTAAGTATCCATATCATCACACCATCAACAAGGCCAGTGAAAGAAGCCCAAGAAAGCGGGGTTGTCCCTGAGCAATTTGACTAAAACATCTTCCTTGCTCATATAATGTAGTGCACTCTGTGATTTCCACTGATGATGGCACAAAACATCGTCATCCACAGTTCCCTGGAGACAACAATGAATATTTCTTCTTCTTCTTCTTCGTTTGTGGGCTGCAACTCCCACGTTCACTCGTATGTACACGAGTGGGCTTTTACGTGTATGACTGTTTATAGCCCCCAATATAGGCAGCCGAGGATTGGAGGATGCTGGTTGCCAGATCACCTGTGGCGCCCCAATGGTCCACAAAACTACGGGATAGGTGAGGTGAGGTGATAGGCAGTCATGCTCAGTTTTCAGGCGTGAATATTGATTTTCTCTTCATCTTATTCATTTTCCCAATCCTTTGAAGAAGGACTCAAAGCATGTCCAAATAAAACACTTATTAAATGCTCTCTAACACCCCCTGCACAGAACACACCAACACATTCACACCCATTTCTTACCCTTGTGGGTGCTGTCTTCTGGGGGGTGAACTCAAAGTCGTAATCAACCATTTTGATCGATCGGAAATCTGTTGGTTCTGCTCCACCGTCCCCTTCCGCACTCATCTCCTTGCTGTAAAATAATCATAACTTAAATGTTGACACAGACTTTCTGTATACAATTCTGATACACACCATTGACTACATTCCATTGTTCAAACTTACCCACTGTTCTGTATGAAAAGAACACCACAAACAAAACAAAACCACACATAAAACTGTAAATACCTTTAAATGATAAGAAATAAGTTAACGGAGTTGGCTGCACTGTTTGTTAAACACTATGAATACTTCAACAAGCATGAATAAGACTGGTTCTGAATTCTCATATGGCGCATGAAAACTTGAGAACTTAATTTGTCTTTCAAAAGAATCAACATGAAAATAAAAGTCTGTGTGTTTGAAGTATGTTTGTATGTGCATGTGTATTTTGACACACATAGCATGTGAATATGAACTGAAAAACAGAAGCACAATACTAAGAGTTTGATCACAACCATGTCAAATATATTTAGATGAAATGAAAAATTTGCACATTTTTGAATTTCCAAACTAACATCAGTCACTTACGCATTCATTCTGAAGTACAATGGACTTTAACCTAGCATGAAATAACAGACAATCACACTGTATCAATATAAGTTCATGTTATCTATCTATAATATATATGTGTCAGGTCAGGTCTCTACCTGCCACAGGTACCATGTAACCCTGTGCTACCTGTCACATGCGGGCAGATGGAGCTCGACAGCCCGGGAAGGCAGTCCATCTAAGACAAGGAAAAGTCTGAAGTAAAACCCATGAAGTGCTAAGGAATGCAGGACAGTCTCGACATGCATTGACCCTGGGTCCATGGCCATGTCCCGACTTTCAGTAGCCGCGCCCCCGTGCCTCCGAGGAAGGTTTTTGAGCCAGAGGCTAGGACAAGGACAGTCTGATATAAAACCTACGACCTGAGGACCTCACTGTCACCGTCCCAGCTTGCTAGGCTATGGCAGATGAACCACGGGTGTAAAGGGTGGGGCCAGTACTGCGCACACTGCACTCCACCTAAAAATTCCATTGCGCAGGCTTGAAGGACACGTCCACGTCCGCGCCACCAACTATTCCAAGCCCTGTAGCGATGGGAAAGGGGCGAAAACGGCAGGTGGAAGATGTCACTGGAAGCCGCAGTTCCAATCCTGCATGCAGGCGGTTCAGGATATTGGTCGCCTGATTGTTGACCCGGAGGTGACAGCATCACTCGGCAGCACCCTGAACGACCAAGCAGCCTTTTCTAGGGACAGCACTGCTTGCTCCACACGGAGAGGGGCCTAGAAAAGGTGGTCCAAACAAATGCTCATCTCCATACCCCCCAGTTGGCTAGCCGCGGTCAACGGGCATCTCCAAACGCGGTCGAACAACAATAGAGAAGAAAAGGCCGGCACCTGCCTCACAATTAGGTGCAAAAGGACTACAGGTAGCATGCTGGAACATCCGAACCATGCGTGACTCTGCAGACAGCAACCACCCAGAAAGGCGTTCCGCTCTAGTCGCACACGAACTTCAGAGACTGAACATTGACATTGCTGCCGTCAGCGAAGTCCGCTTTGCAGGGAAAGGCAGCCTCCAGGAACACGGCGCTGGGTACACCCTCTACTGGTCAGGCAAGCCAGAGACCGAGAGACGCCTTTATGGCGTAGGCTTTATGGTCAGGAGCACCATTGCCTCCAAGCTTGAAAACCTGCCAACAGGACACTCAGACCGAATTATGTCCATGCGCCTCCCACTACGGAACAAACAGCATGCCACTCTGTTCAGCGTGTACGCTCCAACCCTCCAAGCGGACCCCACAGAAAAGGTCAAGTTTTACACTGATCTGCGCAACCTCGTTCAGAACACCCCTGCTGACGACAAGGTCATCATCCTTGGCGACTTCAATGCCAGAGTTGGCCAAGATTCAGAAGCCTGGAAAGGAGTCCTTGGCAAGCATGGCGTTGGTAATTGCAACGACAATGGGCGCCTTCTTCTCGAGTTCTGTGCAGAGCAGCAGTTTACCATCACCAACACCATTTTCCAGCAGAAGGACAGCCTGAAGACAACGTGGATGCATCCTCGGTCCAAACATTGGCACCTCATTGATTACATCCTGATGCGCCAGAGAGACGTACGAGACGTCCTACACACCCGAGTGATGCCCAGCGCGGAGTGTCATACTGACCACCGCCTCGTCCGCAGCAAGCTCAGGCTCCACTTCAAGCCCAAACCAAAGAAAGGAGGAGCTCCTAGGAAGAAATTCCAGGTCGGCAACTTTCAGTCAGCTGAAGTGAAAGCTGAATTCCAGGCGAAGCTTCAGGACAAACTTGAAGACCCCAGTTGCCCCACAGACCCCTCTCCAGAAGCACTATGGGCACAGCTGAAATCAGCCATCCTGCAGTCCTCTGAAGAAGTCCTAGGGTTCTCGTCGAAAAAGAACAAGGACTGGTTTGACGAAAACAACCAGGAGATCCAAGAATTGCTGGCGAAGAAGAGATCAGCCCACCAGGCTCACCTTGCACAACCGTCTTGTCCGGTGAAGAAAGCAACCTTCCGGCTCATATGCAGCAACCTCCAGCGCAAGCTTCGTGAGATTCAAAATGGGTGGTGGACCAACCTGGCAGAGAGGGCTCAGCTTTGTGCAGACACTGGTGACTACCGGGGCTTATACGAAGCCTCGAAGGCGGTGTACGGTCCCTCATACCAGGTCCAGAGTCCTTTGCGCAGCGCAGATGGCCAGGCGCTCTTCACAGACAAGACGTCGATCCTGAACAGGTGGTCGGAACATTTCCAGGCCCTCTTCAGCGCCAACCGCACGGTTCAAGACTCGGCAATTCTCCGCATCCCACAACAGCCAGTGAAATTACAACTGGACGAGCTACCAACCCTAGAAGAGACTGTCAAGGCCATTGAACAGCTGAAATGTGGCAAGGCAGCAGGGGTTGACGGAATTCCGCCGGAGGCGTGGAAGAATGGAGGCCCAGCACTACACTCCAAACTCCACAACCTCTTTGTCTGCTGCTGGGAGCAAGGCAAACTACCACAGGACCTCCGTGACGCAGTCATCATCACCCTGTATAAAAACAAGGGAGAAAAGTCGGACTGCTCCAACTACAGGGGGATAACTCTGCTCTCCATCGCAGGCAAGATCCTCGCCAGAGTCCTCCTAAATCGGCTGGTGCCTACTATCGCCGAAGAACATCTCCCAGAGAGTCAGTGTGGCTTTAGAGCCAACAGAGGCACCACTGACATGGTCTTCGTTCTCAGACAGCTACAAGAAAAATGTCGGGAACAGAACAAAGGACTGTATGCGACATTCGTCGATCTCACGAAAGCTTTCGACACCGTGAGCAGAAAAGGTCTGTGGGAGATCATGAAACGTCTAGGATGCCCCCCAAAATTCCTCAGCATGGTCATCCAACTACATGAGGAACAGCGTGGACAGGTCAGACACAGCAACGACCTTTCGGAGCCCTTCCCAATTGGAAATGGAGTGAAACAAGGTTGTGTCCTCGCGCCGACCCTCTTCACGATCTTCTTCAGCATGATGCTCCAACAGGCCACTGAAGATCTTGGCGACGACGACGGTATCTTCATCAGATACCGCACTGATGGCAGCCTATTCAACCTGAGGCGGCTACAGGCCCACACCAAGACACTGGAGCAACTCATCAGAGAGCTTCTGTTTGCCGACGATGCTGCCCTCGTCGCCCATACAGAAGCGGCCCTGCAGCGTATAACGTCCTGCTTCGCAGAGGCTGCGCAGCTCTTCGGCCTAGAAGTCAGTCTGAAAAAGACGGAAGTTCTCCACCAGCCTGCCCCACAGGAAGAATTCCACGCTCCTCACATCAACATCGGTGAGACAGAGCTGAAGTCGGTCCACCAGTTCAGCTACCTAGGCTGCACCATCTCGTCTGACGCCAAGATCGACAAGGAGATCGACAACAGACTTGCAAAGGCAAACAGCGCATTCGGCAGGCTGTACAAGAGAGTGTGGAACAACAAACACCTGAAGAAAGACACAAAGATCAGCGTGTACAGAGCTGTTGTACTGCCCACCTTGTTGTATGGCTCCGAAACCTGGGTCACCTACCGGCACCACATACGACTGCTTGATCGCTTCCACCAGCGCTGCCTTCGCACCATCCTCAGCATCCACTGGAGTGACTACATCACAAATGTCGAGGTCCTGGAGCAGGCAAAGACTATCAGCATCGAGGCAGTGCTGCTAAAGACCCAGCTACGTTGGGCAGGGCACGTGTCCAGGATGGAGGACCACCGCCTGCCCAAGATCGCGCTGTATGGCGAACTGTCCACTGGCCACCGTGACAGAGGAGCACCCAAGAAGAGATACAAAGACTCCTTGAAGAAAGCTCTCGGTGCCTGTCACATTGATCATCGCCAGTGGTCCGCAGTAGCCGCTGATCGAGAGACCTGGCGACGCACCATCCACCAAGCTGTCTCCTCCTTCGAAAACAACCGCAGGGCCAGCCTTGAGGACAAACGCAGAAGGAGGAAGAACCACGACGCTGCAGCCGCGAACCCAGACCAGACTTTCCCTTGCAACCGCTGCGGCCGACTCTGCTTTTCCCGCATTGGCCTTGTCAGCCATGAGCGTGCCTGCATCAGACGTGGACAACGCCCTTCCTAGATCTTCGTCAGCGAAGCCAGGCCATGATGATGATGATATAAGGCATGTTGATGTCTTAAAATGTGATGAAGTACTATGTAGCTTTGGCAAGACCACAGATAATTGCTGTTGTAAGTATTTGACTACTCACCAGACTTTGGCAAACAACATTCTTTCCATCAATTCTTTCTTGGAACCTGAAACACACACACACACACACACACACATTCACTTAAATTATGTATTTTGATACATATAAATGGAAAACAACTTCAAAATGTTTCATGGTAGAAGGCCTTCTGACCCATTACAAAATTGTATGTCAGCCATGCATACTCCATTGTGTAAACATGCCAGTGTATTCTTTCCCTCTCTCTCTCCCCACCATCTCTCTTTCTCTCTTTCTCCCCTCTCACTCTCATGCACACGCACACAAACACATATCACAGAAAAATAGACAACATCACTGAACAAACTTTGCAGTTGATTTGACTTCTTGTTCTTTATGTCTCACCTGTTTTTCTGGTGGTGTCCGGGTCTGGTGGGGTGTAAGTGGTGCGTACTGTGGTTCTGTTGTCCGCCTTGGCTCCAAAGTCTGTGGTCAGCATACCCCTGTGGCCGTCCTTCAGAATCTGCACCTTGCTGGTCACCGCCCCCTCTAGCTTGATTTCTGGGTCAATGTGCTTCACCGCACGCTGTTGACAAATAGACAGGATGGGGATGTATTCTGATTTTTAAGTATCAGCTGTTGGGAAATGAAACAGGAAGATAGGGTTGTATTTTGGCATCAATCATCAGCTGTTAGGAAATTAAACAGGAAGACAGGGATGTATTTTGGTTGGAATTATCTGCTATTGGTAAACTGAACAGGTGGAGATGTATTTTGGTTTTGATTATCATCTGTTGGAAAATCAGACCGGAGGATGGGGGATATGATTTCAATTTGGTGTTAATCATCAGTTGTCGGGAAATTGAACAGGAGGATGGGGATGTATTTAGTTTGAATTATCAGCTGTTGGGTAATCGAACAGGATGGGAATGTATTCTGGTTTCAATTATCAGCTTTTAGGAAATCAAACAGGAAGACAGGGGTGTATTTTGGTTTTGATTTTCAGCTGTTGGGAAATCAAACAGAGGAGGATGGGGCTGTATTTTAGTTCTGATTATAATCTTTTTGTGAAGGAGCAATGTTACTTACCTGATATGATTTTTTCACGTTATCTGCAGTATGGATTTTTAATTTGATTATCGCTTTTCTCTCTCTTTCTTTTTTTTTTTTTCTAAGTGTGAAGGAGCAATATCAGTTCAGTTCAGTTCAGTTACTCAAGGAGGCATCACTGTGTTTGGACAAATCCATATACACTACACCACATCTGCCAAGCAAATGCCTGACCAGCAGCGTAACCCAATGTGCTTACAGTAGTACATGATATGGTTTGTTCAGTTTAATTCATATGTAA
>NC_134880.1:15979852-15984852 GCF_041734735.1 Babylonia areolata | reverse complement strand
TTATTTACCTGTATGCAAGTTGAACTGGCAGCATAAGCAGCAGACTTGGAAGTTGTGGACATGCAGTTTGAATTGAGAGTTTCTTCTCTTTCTTGTTTATTATTATTATTATTATTATAATTATTATTATAATTATTATTATTATTATTATTATTATTATCAGCATCATTATTATCATTGTTGTTGTTGCTGTATTGTTACTAGTTATCATTTCTACTATTTCATTGTTGTTGTTGTTATTGGTGTTGTTATCATCATCATTATTATTATTATTACTGAATCCAATGGAGCCCTTTGCAATAACTGTATCGAAAGAAAAACGAAAATTCAAATCAAACAAAAACAAAACACACACCAAAGATTTTTTTTTTCTCTCAGATAAAAACATCTTTTAATTCAGTTTCAAAACACGAAGAAACAAATGGTTGAAAGAAATACATTAGTGAACAAGAAGATACATGAAGAAAATCAGCAACCATACACACATAAAAAAAAAGGAAATTATTTAAATTCAAGTCATATCGGATATTCCAAACCAGAATTCAGACAGACTCACCATTTGAGTTCAGTGTCAATGCACAAAAAGAAGAAGAAAAAAAAAAAAAAAAAAGGAAAGAAAAAAAAAAAAAAAAAGAAAGAAAGAAAAGAAAGAACAGTTAGCAGAAGACGAAATCAATAAATAAAACACCGACAATAACAACCAAAGAAACCCCTAATGAAATGCGAAACAATAACCGATATACATTCCGCAAAGGGAATCAGCAACCAGACAAACATATTTTCAAAAAATATCTTATAAGGAATAAAAGAAGAGAAAAGAACACAGTTCAAGTCAAGCTGTTCATAGCCAGCCTGTCAAGTAAGATTAACACAGCTCAGAAAGGAAACAAAAAAACCCCCAAAACATAAAGTCCAAGAAAACGCGAAAATTACCAAACGTCAAACACACGATATGAAGCCCATCAGTTGGTGTCCATCTGACACAGCAACACACTTCAGTCAGACCCAGCCAGTTGCCGTCAGCCTGACATAGCAACACACTTCAGTCAGACCCAGCCAGTTGCTGTCAGCCTGACACAGCAACACACTTCAGTCAGACACAGCCAGTTGCTGTCAGCCTGACATAGCAACACACTTCAGTCAGACCCAGCCAGTTGCCGTCAGCCTGACATAGCAACACACTTCAGTCAGACACAGCCAGTTGCCGTCAGCCTGACACAGCAACACACTTCAGTCAGACCCAGCCAGTTGCTGTCAGCCTGACACAGCAACACACTTCAGTCAGACACAGCCAGTTGCCGTCAGCCTGACACAGCAACACACTTAGGTCAGACACAGCCAGTTGCCGTCAGCCTGACACAGCAACACACTTCAGTCACACACAGCCAGTTGCCGTCAGTCTGATAAAGTAACACACTTCAGTCAGACACAGCCAGTTGCCGTCAGCCTGACACAGCAACACACTTCAGTCAGACACAGCCAGTTGCCGTCAGCCTGATATAGCAACACACTTCAGTCAGACACAGCCAGTTGCCGTCAGCCTGACATAGAAACACACTTCAGTCAGACACCGCCAGTTGCCGTCAGCCTGACACAGCAACACACTTCAGTTAAACCCAGCCAGTTGCCGTCAGCCTGACACAGCAACACACTTCAGTCAGACACAGCCAATTGCTGTCAGCTACGGCACTCTCCAGACGAAAGGGACGAATATTATTGGGATAAACTCTGCTTGTATCATTGACGAGTTCCGTCGCTTGGACCAGCCATCGGTCTCATGTGTGTGCACGCAACAAACCAAACAGCTGGATGGAGACGGCTGGTGGCTGGTGTGAACACTTACTGCTGGCATACATGGCAGGAAAGCCCAGTTGCTGTCAGCAGCTGGATGGTCTTATAGTGTGAACGTAAACCTACTGCATCAACTAGAACCCCCCCCCCCCCCAAGAAAAAACAACAACAAGAAACAACAACAAAAAACAACAACAACAACAAGAACAACACAACAACAACAAAAAAACAAAAAAACAAAAAACAAAAACAAAACCAAACCAACAACAACAAAAAAAACCACAACAACAACAAAAAAAACAACAACAACCCAAAACAAACAAACAAACAAGCAAACAAACAAAACAAAAAAACAAAAGCAAAACCACAACCAAACCAAACCAAAAATCAAGCGAAAATAACAATCTCTAGAAAACAATGAGAGGCGACCGAAAAGCAAAACTTTCCGACTCCCTATGCACCCCCCTCATACCCCGCCGGGCACATCACCTTGAATTAGGATACCAGCCGGTCGTTTTTCATACGATGTCGCACACACACACACACACACACACACACATCAAGAAAATGGGGAAAACAAAAGAAGCCATTCAACCAAAAAAAAAAAAAAAGGCCAGAGAGATACAATCCAATAATAATTCAAGTAGGAAAATAAAACTTGAGTCTTGACGGGTACGAGTATAACGCCGGTCAATTTGTTATGTCATTTTATCGGGCCGTATGTGGAATAAAAATATACAACTCTTGTGGTCATAACACACAGAACGAACAACAAGAAAGAAAATTTCGAATACTGCCAGTAGAACGAAATGGCGCGCGCTGACGTAAACGGTTCTGCTCGAACCAGTTCGTGATTCCTGTCAGTCAAAGAACAGAGATCAGCGGCTGAAAAGAAAACTACTGGCAATCTTCTGACGTAAAGACCGATAATGATGATGATTATTAATAAAATGACGTCACAAGAGAAGTCGTGAGGAGAACTACATACGTTCCAAGAGACTTGTGACTGCACCGATGTTCCAGTAACTCAAACTTTGAAGAAAAGCAAATTCCGACCAATTTCTCATTATATATATATATATATATATATATATATATATATATATATATATATATAAATATCCAGAAAGGGGAAAAATCAGTTTCAGTCCCATTACTGTAGTATCAGTATCGTTCCCCGTTCTCACTATAAAAAAAAGAGAGAGAGAGAGAAGTTTTATTATGACATCTATAGCTTCGCACATGCGCACACAAAGAAGAGTGGCGGCTGTCATCTTGAGCTCTTAAGCGTTTGAAAGCGAAATTCTGCGCGCACACACACACACACACACACACACACAATACTGGTAGAAAGCTTTGGCCCAATACCGGGTGACATCATCATCCAAGACAAAGGACTGGTCACGTTTTCTGTTTCATGGAAACACAGGTCAGTTTGTTTTTATCATTATATCACAAAAGATGGAGAATTCTGTCCCCCCCCCCTCTCCCGCCCCCCGCTCAGTCTTCCACGTGGCCGTGTGTCACCAGTTATGATCCATGGTGAAGAGTCCACTTGACCATACTGAGGAGCAGGCAAACTCGGAACCGGTGAAGAGAGAGAATGGAGAGAGTTACCACTCTTTACTCTTGGTGAAGAGGACACTAATTTGTGAAGTGTACAAGAATTGACCCCCTTTCTGTTGTTTGTTAACTTTTTTTTCCGGTGGCGGCGGACAAAAAAAAAAAAAAAAAAAAAAAAAAGTTCTGAGACTACAAAATTACCAACGAAGAAAGTTTATATATAAAAAAAAGAAAGAAAAGAAAAAGTGTTTGCTTGTTTTCTTTCTTTAATATGTTATTATCATTCTTCTTCTTCTTGTTCTTCTTCCGATTAATCAATCATTATTTGTACAATATTCATGTTACCCGTGCATAAAACTCAAACTTTTCTCTGCTTGCTCCCCCGCCTTTCCCCTTGCTATCTTTGCTATGTTTGTCAAATGGAGACCTGTTTTTTTTTTGTTGTTGCCAAGTTGTTTCTTGATTTATCCTACAGTACCTTAATCACATCTACCTTATAATTAGAAGTACCTGTGTACCTGCTGTGTTGTGTGTTACTTGCTTGCCGGTACTTAGTTTTCTATGTTGCCTTTTCTAGGTTTTTGTCCAGCCTTTTTCATGTTGTGAGTGTGATGGACTTGGCTGTGAGCTGAGATACTGTGTAGGGTGAGTGACGAGCCTGTGGATGCACAATCACATTTCCAAATGGATGAATAAAGATGTATTGTATTGTATTGTATTGTATTGTATCTACCTGTGTGGAAGCTGAAGAGGAGTCTTCCACCGTCCACAACCTTCTTTTAGTTTACTTCCTGCTGCTGAAGCGTTTAAACCGCTTAAAGGGGAGGTCAGATTCTTGTACACTGCACTGGGGGAGAAGGCTCAAGGGTGGTGGGGTGGGGGGTCCAGCAGCTACTGCACGTGACCTGGTACAAGCACGTGCTGATGGTGATCACGTGAAAACGATGTGACAGCAGAGATGGGAATGAGGGCCACAGGGGCATACAAGGGCAGGTGGGTGTGGGGGGTAGAAGGGGTAAGGGTGTGTGGGTAATTAGGACTGGTACGTACTGTTGGGGGTAAGAGGAGGGCGATGTAAGGTCGTGGTGACCTAATTAGTACGGGCACGTGCCGTTGAGGGTCGATGCGTGCGATGTGGGTTCACGGTGACCTAATTAACACTGTCAGGGTCATAGGGGGGCGAAGGGTCAAGATGACATGACTGGTACTGGCACGTGCTCCGACTTAGTACGGGCTGTTAGGGTCAGACGAGGGCGACATGTGATCACGGTGACCTAACAAGTACTAACATGTGGTGCTTGGGGTCGATACGGGCGATGAAGGGTCACGGGGACATAAATTAGGACAGGCACGTGCCGTTGGGTCAACGAGGGCAATGTAGGGGTCTCGGTGACGTAATTAGTATTAGCAAGTGCAATGGGGGAGGGGAGGGGATGGGAGGGGAGGGGTAAGTCAAGGGGGATCAGAAGAGGGCATGGATGTAGGGTCACAGTGACATAAACAGGACTGATGGGTACTGTCGTGGCGCCACGTTGACCTAACTATTAATAATTCAGGTCCGAGCAGCGCCGTTAGGGTCAGAAGAAGTGTGTGTGTGTGGTGTGTGTGTGTGTGTGGGGGGGGGGGCGTGGGGGTCACGGTGACCT
>NC_134880.1:15972352-15974852 GCF_041734735.1 Babylonia areolata | reverse complement strand
GCGCGCGCGCGTGTGTGTGTGTGTGTGTGTGTTTCTTTGTTTGTCTGTGTGTATGTGTGTGTGTGTGTGTGTGTGTGTGTGTGTGTGTGTGTGTGTGTGTGTTTCTTTGTTTGCCTGTATGTGTGTGTGTGTGTGTGTGTGTGTGTGTGTGTGTGTGTGTGTGACAGAGAGAGAGAGAGAGGGAGAGAGAGACAGACAGACAGACTGATAGACAGACAGAAAGAGACAGTAAGAGAGGCAAAGCAAGGGGGAAAAAGAAACAGACAAAGGCTTTACATTGATGGCTGTGGGAAACATTTAGAAATCAGGTTCTGCCATCTTTCAAAAACCACGTCATCCTCTGTATCCCCCCCGCCCCCACACACACACCCCATTCTTTTTTTCCTCTTCTTTATCCCCACTCCCAACCTTTACCCCCACCAGATGTACCAATCTTTGCACTCCGCCTTGCATAAACCACCAAAAACCGTGTCAACACTGGCCCAGACAAAGAAAAAAAAAGGTTGCAAGGAAAGATCGCCTGAGTCAGAGTGGTGCCTAATTTCCCCATGGAGTGGAAAATGCAAACACTGGACCCTCTGCATTCATCCTGCTGTGAGGCAGTGCGATGATGAACGACTTCCACACACTTGATATTTCTTTCTGTCACCTCCTTTCCAGATGCCGAGGGAGAGAGAGAGAGAGAGAGAGAGAGAGAGAGAGAAGAGGCATCGAGGAGTGAGATCGATGTGCGACTGAGCTGGATGGAGTGAGGGAGGGAGGGGTGGGGAAAAGAGGGAAGAGTGAATTGGAAGTAAGGGGAAGGTTGAAACGGTTAAAGATAAAGGCCCCATTGTCTTTTTACAGCCATCGGGGGCAGTGAATTCAAATCCACTGTGTCCAGGGCTCGGCACAGGAAAGCGGGGCCCAATCTTCTCCTTCCGCCGTTTTAACCTTCCCCGACTGAAGTCAGGTACCCCATTCACAGCTGCGTGGAGTGAGGAGAATCGGAGAAAACTGCCTTTCTTAAGGACACAACACAATGCCGAAACGGAGCCTCGAACCCTGATGACTGGTGAACCTGGGATCAAAGGTCCAACGCCTAACTCATTCTGTCAGTCTCTGTAAGAAGAAGGACATGATCACTTTTTTTTTTCGCTGATGATGACCCGTTAGGCCACCTCCTTTTCCTCCAGTTTTTCATGTCCATCACAGCTTGTGCTTTTCTGTGAGTCACCAGGTGGCCCGGTACTTGAACAAGAACAGTTGGATAATCGTTCTTTTTATGGACGCCATGTCGCAGACGAAGAGATCTTCCACAAATGCTAGAGATGGATTGGCCACACACACTCCGAAAGCCAGCATCCAGTGCCACCAGGCAAGCCCTCACATGGAACCCGCAGGGGAAATGAAAAGGGGCCGTGTCCAAAAGGCAGACCTGCAGAGGACAGGCCGCACCTGGGGACAGCTGGAGCGACTGACACAGGACCAGGATGACTCAAGAGTGCTTGTTGGTTAGGAGTGACAGGCGTAGTTCAGGTCAGGTCATGTGGGTTGGTATATCTCATGCTGATGTAAAGATTTGTTCAGGGTCTCTCTCTCTCTCTCTCTCTCTCTCTCTGTGTGTGTGTGTGTGTGTGTGTGTGTGTGTGTGTTCTTGTTCCAGTATCCGTGCGAATATGTCATACCCTTTGTGCAGCAATATGTTTGTGTGGGAGAGGGTGGTGAGTACAATTGTGTGATCCCAGTTCATCAAGTGGTAACCCAATACAGACAGGAAAAATGTGAGAAATCCTGAATCTTCTCTTTCGTAATGTTTACTGTCTGATTCTAAAACACTGCATTTTAAAATTTCTAGAATAATAGAAGCTACTTCTCTCATTATTTCTCTTAAGGTGCTTGCTCAGTGTGTGTGTGTGTGGGGGGGGGGGGGGGGGGTGCGTATGTTTGCACGCGCGCGTGTACATGCGTGCGTGCGCGCATGCACATTTTTGCCTTTTGTTTGTGTGAAACAGTTTCCCAGTCATATAAAAATTTC
Organism: Babylonia areolata; assembly: GCF_041734735.1. Lineage (NCBI taxonomy): Eukaryota > Metazoa > Mollusca > Gastropoda > Neogastropoda > Buccinidae > Babylonia > Babylonia areolata. The sequence goes on along the minus strand of NC_134880.1, from coordinate 15,972,835 downwards.
CCCCACCCCATACTTTATTCACCTCTCATGAAACATGAAACTTGTGTTTCATACCCTCTTCTTTTTCACCCCTCTTCTCCCCACTCTCTCCCCTTCCCTACCCCCCCACTTTTCCCCTCCTTGTCGTTCCACTAGTACAACCCTCTACACCCAATCCTGTACCAATGGTATCAACGCAGATTCACACAACAAGAATGACAAAAGTTGCAAACGAAAGATCCACAAGTCAAAACGTCAGTGAAAATCCTTCACTGCATTTCAAGCTGCAATGCTGGATGACTCGCCTGATAATTCTCTTCCTGTCGTCACGTTTCCAACTACGCCAGAGATAAGGGGTGATGGGTGGGGTGGGTGTGGGTGGGTGACTGGATGAGAGAGATATTATGGTGGAGATAAATGGGTTGGGTGGGGTTTGGGGGGGGCGGGGTACAGGGGTAGACATTTATGAACCGTTTCACTGATGACAGGGAATTGAAGGCCATC
>NC_134880.1:15959852-15967352 GCF_041734735.1 Babylonia areolata | reverse complement strand
AGAGACAGAGAGAGAGAGAGAGAGCGAGAGAGAGAGAGAGAGAGAGACAGAGAGACAGATATATATATATATATATATATATATATAGATAAATAGATAGACAGATAGATAGATAGATAGATAGATAGAGAGAGAGAGAGAGAGAGAGAGAGAGAGAGAGAGTGTCAGAACAAGAACAAGAACAAGAACAAAACTTTAATCTCCAGGCCTCCGGCCCCTAGAAAGAGGTCAAAAGTACACAATATGGTGATCACTCAGCCACAACAAAATGTAAAATACGTACTAACTTAACCTGTAGAACAAAAGTGCTTCTCGTGCATAGTAAATTAATTCTAACTTTCATCATTGTTGTCACAGAATTCCTGTCGTATCTTCAGGGCATTAAACATATAAATGCATAGTTTACGAATACTGTAAACAGAACCATTCTTCATCAAGTGAACATACGATTGACCTTCAGAGTTCTGATGTTTTTGCCGCAGGTTATTGTAAAGGACACAATTGTTTATAAAATGGTTTTCATCTTCGATTACATTATAACGTTTACATGCATAATTTGAATTACATTTGAATGTTCTTCTAAAAAATGATCCATTTATTGGGAGCAAACCAAGCCGTAATTTTACTAAACAGTCCCTAAAACACTTTTTATCCACATATTCAAAATATTGCTCACACTGAAAACCAGTTTTAAACAGTCTGTAGTTATGATATATATCTTTAGACATTACTGACTCGTCCCACTCCTGCATAAATATATCTTTTTATTCTTTGCTTAAATAATGACAAAAATGTTTGCTCACAACCAACGCCTTGTTGCAACCAGACATATCCAAACCCAAGTCTAAATAAAGTATTTTTTACTAAAGACAACCAGCATTTTTTTCCCTTTCATCTAAGTTAAACAACATCAAATATGCCTGTCTGGAGAGAGTCAGAGAGAGAGTGAGAGAGAGAAAGTAAGAGATGGAGAGAGAGATAGAGAGAGAGAGAAAGAGATAGAGACAGAGATAGATAGATAGATAGAGAGAGAGAGAGAGAGAGAGAGAGAGAGAGAGAGAGAGAGAGAGAGAGAGAGAGAACTGAATTAAATTGAAGTGAATTGAATTGAACTGAATAAATTTTATTTTCTGAGGGTAATACAGTAAGCAAAATAATGTCCTTTTTCATGCAGCCCTCGAAGGGGAAACAGTAACAAAGGGGAAATCATTATATCAGTACCGCATGCATATTATAGTCATGGATACATGAATAGTAATTTGACATTTACAACACTAAATAGAGGAGAATAAGAGGAGAGAGATATAAGGGGACAGATAGAGATAGAGATAGATAGATAGATAGATAGATAGATAGATAGATAGAGAGAGAGAGAGAGAGAGAGAGAGAGAGAGAACAAAAAATACAAAAAAATAACATAGATAATGATCAATCAACGAATGAAATGAATAAAAAAACAAAAAACAAAAACAAAGCAAAAACAACAACAACAACAAAACACCCCCCCAAAAATGAGGCTAAAATAAGCATGCACCTGTTACAAAAAGCAGTAATAGAAATAACACCATTTAAATAGTTTTGGGAGCAAACAACAACAACAACAACAACAACAACAACAACAAAAAACAACAAACCAACAACGAAACACACACACACACACACACACACACACACACACACACACACAGACACACACATGGAAGACAAGACAAAATTCTTTATTTCGAGGATAATAGATAAGCACTGGTGTGCTGTTTTACATCCAGTCCCCGCCGTGAATAGGGTCTACACTACACAACTAAATAAAATGAGAGAGAGAGAGAGAGAGAGAGAGACAGAGACAGAGACAGAGAGACAGAGACAGACAGAGACAGAGAATGAAAGGGGAGGCGTGGCAATTTATGGGCCGGCATGCCGAGGGAGCCAGACAGGTGACTGACGCCGCTTCATCCCAGGAAGTCTATAAGGTCAGACAGCGCCTGGCAGGGGAGGTAAATTAACCCCACCCGCGTGTCAAGACAGGCAACTCGTGTCGTGTTTTTTTTTTTTTTTTTTTTTTTTTTTGGGGGGGGGGGGGGAGGAGGGAAGGAAAGGAAGCGAGTTACTTGTCCTTTCCTTGTTGCCATGGCCCTCAGCTTGTCGTTGTCAAGTTGACGTTTCGTTCGTTTGGAGGCCGGCATATACATGCTGTTGGGGGGTGGTTTTGGCTTGTGAGAAAGGGCGGAAGGGATTGCGGGATGTGGGCAGGAGAAGACAGGGAATTGAGAGCGATGTGTAATTTGTTTGTTGGTTTCTCTGTTTGTTTGTTTGTTTGTTTCTTTCATGTCTGTCCATGTTTCTTCCCACGATTCTGTCTTTTTTTCTTTCTTCTGTCCATGTTTCTTCATACGATTCTTTCTTTCCTTCTTTCTTCTGTTTACGTTTCTTCCCACGATTGTTTCTTTCTTTCTTCCCACGATTGTTTCTTTCTTTCTTTCTTCCTCCCTTTCTTTCTTCCCACGATTGTTTCTTTCTTTCTTTTTTTCTTTCTTTCTTTCTTCCCACGATTGTTTCTTTCTTTCTTTCTTCCTCCCTTTCTTTCTTTTTTCTTCCAACGATTGTTTCTTTCTTTCTTCCTCCCTTTCTTTCTTTCTTTCTCCCTTTCTTTCTCTTTTCCTCCCTTTCTTTCTTTCTTCCCACGATTGTTTCTTTCTTTCTTTCTTCCTCCCTTTCTTTCTTTTTTTCTTCCAACGATTGTTTCTTTCTTTCTTCCTCCCTTTCTTTCTTTCTTCCCACGATTCTTTTTTTCTTTCTTTCTTCCTCCCTTTCTTTCTTCCTTCCAACGATTATCTCTTTCTTTCTTCCTCCTTTCTTTCTTTCTTTCTTCCCACGATTGTTTCTTTCTTTCTTTCTTCCCCCCTTTCTTTCTTCCAACGATTGTTTCTTTCTTTCTTTCTTTCTTCCTTCCTCCCTTTCTTTCTTTCTTCCAACGATTGTTTCTTTCTTTCTTTCTTCCTCCCTTTCTTTCTTTCTTTCTTCCAACGATTGTTTCTTTCTTTCTTTCCTTCTCCCTTTCTTTCTTTCTTTCTCCCTTTCTTTCTTTCTTCCAACGATTGTTTCTTTCTTTCTTTCTTCCTTTCTTTCTTTCTTCCAACGTTGGTTCTTTCTTTCTTTCTTTCTTTCTTTCTTCCTCCCTTTCTTTCTTTCTTCCAACGATTGTTTCTTTCTTTCTTCCTCCCTTTCTTTCTTTCTTTCTTTCTTTCTTTCTTCCAACGATTGTTTCTTTCTTTCTTTCTTCCTCCCTTTCTTTCTTTCTTTCTTCCAACGATTGTTTCTTTCTTTCTTTCTTCCTCCCTTTCTTTCTTTCTTTCTTCCAACGGTTGTTTCTTTCTTTCTTTCCTTCTCCCTTTCTTTCTTTCTTCCTCCCTTTCTTTCTTTCTTCCAACGTTGGTTCTTTCTTTCTTCCTCCCTTTCTTTCTGCCAACGATTGTTTCTTTCTTTCTTTCTTCCTCCCTTTCTTTCTTTCTTCCAACGATTGTTTTTTTTCTTTCTTCCTCCCTTTCTTTCTTTCTTCCAACGATTGTTTCTTTCTTTCCGGCTTTCTGTCCATGTTTCTCCCCACGATTGTTGCTTTCTTTCTTTCTTTCTTTCTTTCTTCCTCCCTTTCTTTCTTTCTTTCTTCCCACGATTGTTTCTTTCTCTCTTTCTTTCAGTCCATGTTTCTTCCCATGATTGTTTCTTGTTAACTTTCTTTCTTTCTTTCGTTCTGTGTATGTTTTTTCCCCCACGATTCTTTCTTTCTTTCTCCATCTTTCTTTCTTTCTTTCAGCATGAAATGCGATACTGTGAGTGGACATACGTTTCTTTCTGCTGGTCAACACACTGTGAACATGGCCACAGCAGAAACCTTCAGCTCTCCACACAGCGTTCAGGACCTGGACAGGAAGACATTGCCACTGAATCTGCTGTCACCCAGAGGTCACACCGGTGTAAAAACCTCAAACTCCCGTCCCCCCTCCCTTGTGGGTTATACCCCGGGGTCATTCTGGGCCAGCCTCGAATGAACCCGGAGTGATTTATAGCTTGTCAAGATCGATCCACTATATGCACCACTGCAAGCCTTCAACCAATTTTCTCGTGCTGTTGTCATTCTTTTACGTACAGTCATTCGTTTATTCGTTCGTCCGTTCATTCATTCCAGAAAAATCCTCCCAGTTCTTGAACTGAACGAACAGACATTGCAGATGGTTGGGTGCCCATCAGTTACAGGGTTTGTTACACACAGCCCACCAGAAAATACGAAAGTCATTATGTGTGTTGAAACAGAAAATAAGCTGAACAATATATAGCACAGATCACTGTCCATCTTTATCTCTCTCTCTCTCTCTCTCTCTCTCTCTCTCTCTCTCTCTCTCTCTCTCTCTCTCTATTACAGATACATATCTGTGTGTGTGTGTGTGTGTGTGTGCGTTTCTCTCTCTCTCTCTCTGTATATATATATATATATATATATATATATATATATACATTACAGATACATATCTGTGTGTGTGTGTGTGTGTGTGTGTGTGTGTGTGTGTGTGTGTGTGTGTGCGGTGTGTGTTTGTGTGCACCTGTGTATCTGCATGCGTGCTTGCTTGTTTGCGCGAGTCTATGTTTAATTTCAGTGCATTGAGTAATACTAGCCAAACCCCCATTTTTTTTGTACGACCAAAAAACTGTTCATCCCTTATCAATGAGCCAGTCACCCTTTCACCCTGTTTTTCTCCTCTCATTCTCACGTACCTTCTTTTACCTCTGCACCTTGCTGTTCCTGTGTCTATGCACTCTCAATGACCCCCCTCCCTCCCATTCCCTCCTCCTCCTCCCCCCACAACAACAACCCCCTCTCCCTCCTCTCCCTCCCTCTCCTCCCACCACACACGGCAAAACGCCTCATCATCATCCGAACCATACCTTGGCCACGCATCACTGGTGTCTCGCGGATATGTGGTGCTTCCTTGCCCATCAGGAAGAGGAGCGTGAACGGAGGTGGGGGGGAGGGGGCAAGGGGGTGTGGTGGTGGGGCAGCATATGGGGAAAGCAATTTACTTCCCATCAGCTGAAGCAAATTGAACCTGCCAGCTCATCCCTTCCTTCACTGATATATCAGGGGGTGTGGGGGTGAATCTGCTTCACGCTTTGTAAGTACACTAGGATCTACAGGAAGGGCTTCTGCCAGATGGGGGTAGGGGGTGGCGTCTTTTATTGGCAACCTGGGCGTGAAGGGTTGGACGGGCAATTTCCTGTTTCCGTGTGTGTGTGTGTGTGTGTGTGTGTGTGTGTGTGTGTGTGTGTGTGCGCGCGCGTGTGTTGTGTGTTGTGATGTGTGTGTGTGTGTGTGTGTGTGTGTGTGTGTGTGTGTGTGTGTGGCCTGGTGTTCTCATTCATGTCAGACGGTGCTCTTTTATTTCTTTTCTTCTCTCTCTCTCTCCCTCTCTCCCTCCCTCCCCCCTCTCTCTCCATTGTGGAGGGGTGGAGTGTGTGTGGGGGGGGGGGGGGGGGGGGGGGGGGGGGGGGGGGAGGGGGGGGGGGGGGGGGGGGGTGCAGGACGTGCAGCTGATGGAGGTATGATGTAATGGAGATATCTGTGTTGTCTGTTGAGGAAATCATTTTCAGGCAAAGGCGTTCTGGTTATTCATAACTTTGTATCATCGTAATCGTCATGTTTTAAATGATGCTGCTGCTGCTGATGATAATAATGATGATGGTGTTGATAATGATAATTATAGTATAACAATGATACTACTACTACTACCACTACTACTACTACTACTTAACCGAATCATTCATAATGATAATGGACGACAGGCAGAGCAAGACTAGATTAGCAGACACTTGGAATATATTTGCCAGTGGAATATATTACTTATATACGGGCGCAGTAGCCGAATGGTTATAGCGTTGGACTTTCAATCTGAGGGTCCCAGGTTCGAATCTCGTTAACGGCGCCTGTTGGGTAAAGGGTGGTGATTTTTCCGATCTCCCAGGTCAACGTATGTGCAGATCTGCTTGTGCCTGAACCCCCTTCGTGTGTATACGCACGCAGAAGATCAAATACGCACGTCAAAGACCCTGTAATCCATGTCAACGTTCGGGTGGGTTATGGAAACAAGAACATACCAAGCTTGAACACCCCCGAAAACGGAGTATGGCTGCCTACGTGCAGGGTAAAAAGCACACTAAACAACAAAAGCAAAACGGTCATACACGTTACATGTTACATGTCTGTCTGAGTGTGTGTAAGTGCGTGTCTGAAATCTGATTGAATGACACAGGAAACAAATGACGAGCGCCCAGTGGCAGCCGTCAGTCGGCTCTACCCAGGTAGGCAGCCTGTTGTGCAAATGACCCCGTGTTTGTAATGCACTTAGAGCTTGGTCTCCGACCGAAGATAGCGGCGCTGTATAAGTATCCATATAAATCAATCAATCAATCTATAGTTTTGACTCTTCACTTGCGCAGCAGGCGCGAGAAAAAACAACAACAACAACAACTAAATAGCCTATGTGTAAAATCTAAACGGTTGTTTGAGATGATTAAGCGTAAGACTCTGTCAGCTCTTGCGTTTCGTCAGATCAGAGCAAGACAGCCAAAAACCATTTGAGTTTACCAGGAAACGATATGACTGAAAACAAAAGCAATGACAACAGGAAACATGCAAAAGAATGCTTAAAATACAACGTTTAGAACATTTTTAAAAAGAAAAAAAGGTATAAGGGAGACTGTGCCCAACCGGGAAATAAAAACAACAACAACAACATAAAATGTAAGAAAAATAATCCATGGATTTTCAGATCAATGTCTTTCTTTTGCAGGGCTCAGGGGAGCTAAGCAAATACCACCCGCACTCCCCCCCTCCCCCTCCCCCCCTAAAGATAGATATATATATATATATATATATATATATATAGAGAGAGAGAGAGAGAGAGAGAGAGAGAGTCTCACTGACGTATTTTCATTTTGATGTGCACGGATGCAGATGTATATACATACCGACAGGCGTCACCTAGTCGATTGCTGAAACATGCTGGAATGCATAGAGGCTAGCATATATATATATATATATATATATATATATATATATATATATATATATATATATATATATATATATATATACCAAAGCCCCGATTCTATCGATCTGTGGCATACAATCTGGTCTGCACAGAGGTAACCTGACACATGCTCTTCTTTTTCGCATGAAGTTTGACAGTGTATTGATGAACTGGGAGTGCGAGAGACAGGCACTTACGTATCCCCTGAATGTGCAGTACAAGTGTAATTATGTTGGCATTCTCTCTCTCTCTCTCTCTCTCTCTCTCTCTCTCTCTCTCTGTATGTATGTCTCAAAGATCCGGAACTTAGGCTTAGCAACTGGATTATTATCTTCTTGTCTCCTTCACAGCTGTTCATACAAGGGATTTGTTTTCGCTTAATTCATAACTACAACACTAAATGTTACACGCTATAAGTCAGGGA
>NC_134880.1:15949852-15954852 GCF_041734735.1 Babylonia areolata | reverse complement strand
CCTGACTCAAAATATTCTTTTGATTCTGGACACGACAGAATAATTATAATCAATCAAAACGCCTGGACGAGGACAGGAAAGCAAACCTTTTGTTTTGAGCAGCACAGCATTTCCAAGGAACCTTATGACACAGGTGACCCAAGCAGAAAATGCGCTAAATTAGAAATGGAATTAACAGTCCCTTTTAAAACCCAGAGAGAGTGTGGGAAATACAGAGAAGCGAAGAGACAGAAAGAGAGTGAGAGACGCATTGAATGGACGAATGAATGAATGAATGAATGGATGAATGAACGAACGAATGAAGGAATGAACGAATGAATCTTTAATTTTCCAACGGAATGTGAATTTGTGTGCGTTGTGAGTGTGTGTGTATGTGAGAGTGAGAGTAAGAGAGAGATTGAGATGAGAGAGAGAGAGAGAGAGAGAGAGAGAGAGAGAGAGAGAGAGACAGACAGACAGACAGACAGACAGACAGACAGACAGAGAACGATAGCGATAACGATAACGATGACGATCTTTTCATTTAGGTGAAGGCCAAAGTCCGTTACTAGGGGGCAGGGGGGTCACATTGTTGAAAAAAAATCTATCTATCTATCTATCTATCTATCTATCTGTCTATCTATCTATCTATCTATCTGTTCAACAACGTTAAAGAGAACGGAAGAAGGGATGATGTCATACATATAAGAAGAGGCCTCACAGAACAGAGGAAGGGATGATGTCATACATATAACAAGACACCTCACAGAACAGAGGAAGGGATGATGTCATACATATAACAAGACACCTCACAGAACAGAGGAAGGGATGATGTCATACATATAACAAGACACCTCACAGAACAGAGGAAGGGATGATATCATACATATAACAAGACACCTCACAGAACAGAGGAAGGGATGATGTCATACATATAACAGGACACCTCACAGAACAGAGAAAGGGATGACTGTCATACATATAACAAGAGTCCTCACAGAACAGAGGAAGGGATGATGTCATACATATAACAAGAGGCCTCACAGAACAGAGGAAGAGATGATATTATACATATAACAAGACACCTCACAGAACAGAGGAAGGGATGATGTCATACATATAACAAGACACCTCACAGAACAGAGGAAGGGATGATGTCATACATATAACAAGACACCTCACAGAACAGAGGAAGGGATGATGTCATACATATAACAAGAGGCCTCACAGAACAGAGGAAGGGATGATGTCATACATATAACAAGAGGCCTCACAGAACAGAGGAAGAGATGATGTCATACATATAACAAGAGACCTCACAGAACAGAGGAAGAGATGATATTATACATATAACAAGAGGCCTCACAGAACAGAGGAAGGGATGATATCATACATATAACAAGAGGCCTCACAGAACAGAGGAAGAGATGATATTATACATATAACCAGACGCCTCACAGAACAGAGGATGGGATGATATTATACATATAACAAGAGGCCTCACAGAACAGAGGAAGGGATGATGTCATACATATAACAAGAGGCCTCACAGAACAGAGGAAGGGATGATATTATACATATAACAAGAGGCCTCACAGAACAGAGGAAGGGATGACATCATACATATAACAAGGGATCTCACAGAACAAAGGAAGGGATGATGTCATGCATATAACAAGACACCTCACAGAACAGAGGAAGGGATGATGTCATACATATAACAAGACACCTCACAGAACAGAGGAAGGGATGACATCATACATATAACAGGACACCTCACAGAACAGAGGAAGGGATGATGTCATACATATAACAAGAGACCTCACAGAACAGAGGAAGAGATGATGTCATACATATAACAAGGGATCTCACAGAACAGAGGAAGAGATGATGTCATACATATAACAAGGGATCTCACAGAACAGAGGAAGGGATGATGTCATACATATAACAAGAGGCCTCACAGAACAGAGGAAGGGATGATGTCATACATATAACAAGAGGCCTCACAGAACAGAGGAAGGGATGATGTCATACATATAACAAGAGGCCTCACAGAACAGAGGAAGGGATGATGTCATACATATAACAAGAGGCCTCACAGAACAGAGGAAGGGATGACATCATACATATAACAAGAGGCCTCACAGAACAGAGGAAGGGATGACATTATACATATAACAAGAGGCCTCACAGAACAGAGGAAGGGATGATGTCATACATATAACAAGAGGCCTCACAGAACAGAGGAAGGGATGACATCATACATATAACAAGGGATCTCACAGAACAGAGGAAGGGATGACATCATACATATAACAAGGGATCTCACAGAACAAAGGAAGGGATGACATCATACATATAACAAGGGATCTCACAGAACAAAGGAAGGGATGACATTATACATACAACAAGAGGCCTCACAGAACAGAGGAAGGGATGACGTCATGCATATAACAAGGGATCTCACAGAACAAAGGAAGGGATGATGTCATGCATATAACAAGGGATCTCACAGAACAAAGGAAGGGATGACATCATGCATATAACAAGGGATCTCACAGAACAGAGGAAGGGATGACATCATGCATATAACAAGGGATCTCACAGAACAGAGGAAGGGATGACGTCATGCATATAACAAGGGATCTCACAGAACAGAGGAAGGGGTGACATCATACATACAACAAGAGGCCTCACAGAACAGAGGATATACAAAGGGTCTCACCGCCAGTTCCTTGTCGCTCTGCCGCAGGTGGTTGGCGATGAAGCGGACCCCCTTCAGAGCGTCCATGACCTCCGGGGGGAACCTGGTGCTGACCCCCGTGTTGTCCACACTGGAGGAGGCCACGGACTCCCCGGACTCGTGCCTCTGCCGCAGGTTCTCGTAGGCGCCCCAGTCCCCTTCCGGGGGCACCTCGTGGCCGTCCATGTTGTTGGGCACTCTGTTGCTCAGGGCGGTGCCCATCTTGAGGTTCTTGACCTCCATGTCCGGCCGCTTCATCAGCAGGGCCCGGGGCAGGATCTCGGTGAAGATGCGCTTGACCCAGGGTGACATCTGGTCCGTGGTGGGCGTCTTGAAGTTGATGTGCAGCGTGTAGACGGTGAGGAAGATGGAGGCTGTGACGACGATCATGATGAAGAGCAGGTACTTGCCGATGAGCGGGATGACGAGGGAGGTGGGCGGGTTCATGTCGGATAGCAGCAGGAAGAACACGGTGAGCGCCAGCAGGATGGAGATGGACAGCGTGATCTTCTCCCCGCTGTCCGAGGGCAGGTAGAACACCAGCACCGTCAGGCAGGAGATGGCGATGCAGGGCATGATGAGGTTCAGGGTGTAGAACAGGGTGCGGCGCCTCAAGGTCAGGTTGAAGGTGATGTCCGGGTAGGGCTCTGTGCAGCACGGGTAGAACTTCACCTGCAACACGCGGTTCAGAATAGTCCAGTTTCACAGTAACGCAATGGCTGACTGCTGGATCCTGTAAACAACTGCAGGCGGGGAAAAAGAAAAAAAGGGTGTCGCTCTTAGTGTAGCGACGCGCTCTCCCTGGGAAGGGCAGCCCGAATTTTACACAGAAAAATCTGTTGTGACAAAAAAGAGTAATACAATACAATGCAATACAATACAAACACAAGAAGTCAAAAAGCACTAGTACATCTCCACAAGAGGTGGAATAGAAAGGCACTTGTACCTTTGTACCTCTCTTTCCTTTTTTGTGTCAAGTTTCAGTTTCAAGGAAGTATCAGAACGTGAGGGCAGACCAATATAAGCTGCTCCAGAGCAGTGCCCCTGCAGAACAGGCAGCCAGACAACAGAACATCTGCTGCAGTCCTACCCGCTCCACCAAGCGCTCCGAGAGAAAACCTGGCCCCGACCCAATCCCAGCGGCCCGGAAGTTCTACGGAGGACTGGAGGACCTGCGACGTACTGCCGCCTTCGTCGAGGAGACGGGGAAATCCATCTGATAAATGAAGAACGAGACAACAACAAGCTGCTCCAAATTTGCTGGGAAAAAAAACCCAACAGCAGATGCCTCCCCCTCACCGTGACTCTGTGAGCCATTCATATGAAGTAAAAGCTAACAATTTTTCTGCTTAGAAAATTGTATTGAATAAACATATCTGAATGCCAAATGTGCTTGGAATAGGAAAAGAGATAACTTTTGAACTCCGTGATGACGGGCGCAATAGCCGAGTGGTTAAAGCGTTGGACTGTCAATCTGAGGGTCCCGGGTTCGAATCACGGTGACGGCGCCTGGTGGGTAAAGGGTGGAGATTTTTTCGATCTCCCAGGTCAACATATGTGCAGACCTGCCAGTGCCTGAACCCCCTTCGTGTGTATATGCAAGCAGAAGATCAAATACGCACGTTAAAGATCCTGTAATCCATGTCAGCGTTCGGTGGGTTATGGAAACAAGAACATACCCAGCATGCACACCCCCGAAAACGGAGTATGGTTGCCTACATGGCGGGGTAAAAACGGTCATACACGTAAAAGCCCACTCGTGTGCATACGAGTGAACGCAGAAGAAGAAGAACTCCGTGATAAACCTTACCCATTGAGCCAAACACTGCCGAAGCCATTTTCAGTCAAGGTAAATCTGTAATACCAAGTTGAAGTAACTCGATTCATGCTGAAACAAGAGCATTTCGAATGCCTGTCTGCATATTCTTTGTTTGCTTATCATCAGCCAAACTCTGATCTGGTACATTTTACAGCTGTTCTGAATGACAATGTACATCCAGGTTTCTCCATAAATTAATTTGTTTAATGTGTAGAAAGGGAACATTTAGGTCTTGCTTATGGCATTCGTATGACTGTTTCCAATTTCGTCACTGTCTTCCTGCAATCCCCATGAGAACGAAGGAAAGAGAAATGGGTAATACGTGATGGCAATGTCAGCCAGCGGGGCGTAAAAACGCACCACCTATTTAATCTGGGGAGGAGCGTTCTCTCATTTCACGCTTGGCTTGGTGCCGTCTTGGCTCTGTGCTTTGCGCTGTGTGGAGATAAGTAATGG
>NC_134880.1:15932352-15934852 GCF_041734735.1 Babylonia areolata | reverse complement strand
GAGCGAAGACATTCTGACGAAGAGATACTGCCAGGAAACAAGGAGAGACAAGATGGAGGGTCCACTCAGTTAGCTACACAAAGGACAGGCGATGACTGCCCATCGGCCGTGGCAGCGGCGAACAGTAAAACCGCTGGTCAGTAACCCCAGTCACGCGCGGTCAAGCACGTGCCACCTCCATCCCCCTTACGCCTTTCATCACCACCACCACTCCTCTGTAGGACACTGCTGACCGCAACACTTCGCCTGTCCACCTCCACATTAGCAGCCTTTGTTCTTTGTTGTTGTTTTTTTTCCTTCTCCCCTCAACCCCCACCCACCCCATATCTCTTTTTTTTCCCCTCACATCACTCCCCACACCACGTCCTCATCGGCCTCCCCATCCACACACACACACAGACAGACAGACACACACACACACACACTAGTTCATAGCCCTATTTCTACATTCCTTTATTGTACTTCATAATCATGTTACTGGTTTTAGTTATTATCATCATTATTGAATTGTTACTGTTAAAGCTAATTTTATGTTAGTTATGCATTTTTTTATAGTAGTTTTCTACCTCTTCTGTTTTATTCTTACTTCTCTTTCCCCTGAAAGAAACAAAAGAATGGGAGAAAAACCCCGAAAACCTCAACCATCTATTCAACACAGTCATTTCACCCACTCTAGGAAGACATTGTCGGGAATGGCCAGAGGGCAAAACTGATGCGGAAGTGAAGCTGCTTATAGAAGAAAACAGTAAAGAAGAGGACATCATCATATACACAGATGGCTCAGTCACCAAAGACCAGTCTGGCTGGGGATTCACTGCGAAACAAAATGGAAAAACAATTTGGGAAGAGAATGCTGCCTACAAAGTCACAACCTCCAGCCTAACGATGGAAGTTGAAGCCGTGACACATGCCCTCCAGTGGCTATCGTCCTTCCATACGCCCGGAAACCAACATGCCATGATCCTAACCGACTCAATGAACCTCATACAGAAAATTGAAAACGGAATGGGAAGCCCAGAGTGGCATAACGCAATGCGCAACTTTCAGATTAAAAAACTCACATGGTCATACTGCCCGGGACATGCAGGTGTTAAGGGAAATGAGCGAGCTGACAGACTTGCTGGTAACGCAACACCAACGAGCAGCCTACATCTAGGAAAATCGGAAATCCTCAGAAAAGTCAAAGAATACCAAAAAGAACAGGTACAAGGCCATCACACCATTGATCGCCTCAAAGAAATAAAAGCAGAGAGAGGGAGCGGCCGCAAATCTAACATGAAAGGTAGAGCACGATGCTTTGCAAATCAAACAAATATCGGCATCATTTCCAAACCAACATTGCGCAAATTTCTTCAAAACGGAACAGAGTCTCTGTGGGCCTTTCCAAATACAATAGACCGAGCAACACACTAGATGCCACGTTCTTGGCATCAGAGATCTTTTCCCATCCCTCTTGCGGCCAGTCAGTGGCGGCTGTGTGTGTTTGTGTGTATGTGTGGGTCTGTGCTTTTGAGTGCGTTTGTGAATGCGCGAGAGTGAAATTGCACACAAGTGTCAGGAGAGATATGTGTACGTGTGTGTGTGTGTGTGTGTGAGGGGAGGTGGGAGTGCGGGGGGAGGTGGGGTAGAGGATGAGGTATGTGAGTGTATGCATGCCTACACTGTGGGAGCAACAGGATATTGGAACGTGTATATATATATATATATATATATATATATATATATCTTTGTATGTACGTGTGTGGGGTTGGGGGTGGGAGATATGGGCGTATGTGTGTGTGCTTGTACAAGTAAGTGTTCATCTCTGTGAGTGTGTGTTTGTGTGTGTGTGTGTGCCGTGGAAGCTGCGATACGTAGACTAGAAATAAGTGTGTGGAGGAGGGGGTAGAGGAGGTGCAAGGTAATGTGTGTGTGTGTGTGTGTGTATGTGTGTGTTGGAGCTCATGTACGTTTATATGTATTTGACTGTGCTTTCATATGTGCTTGTACAAGTAAGTGTTCATCTCTGTGAGTGTGTGTTTGTGTGTGTGTGTGTGTGTGTGTGCCGTGGAAGCTGCGATACTTAGACTAGAAATGAGTGTGTGGAGGAGGGGGGTAGAGGAGGTGCACGGTAATGCGTGTGTGTGTGTGTGTGTTGGAGCTCATGTACGTTTATATGTACTTGACTGTGCTTTCATATATGTGAAACTGCATGTCTGGTGCATTTCTGTTATGCATGTGTGGGTGTATGTGTGAATGTGTGTCTTCATATTTTACATTTATTTGCTTATTTATCACCATTGTTGTCTTATTTATTTATTTATTTATGTTTTATTATTATCATTTTATTAGTATTACTAATATTATTACTACTACCTTTTTCTATATTATAATTATTATTTATTTATTTATTTATTTATTTATTTATGCAAGCTTATCTATTATTTATTCCCCCGTTGTTTTTTTTTTTTTTTTTTTTTTTTTTTTTTTTTTTTTTTTTTTTTTTGTGTGTGTGTGTGTG
>NC_134880.1:15922352-15924852 GCF_041734735.1 Babylonia areolata | reverse complement strand
AATATTATAAAACAGAATCATTAATATTATAAAAACACAATGCATAAAATTCACAAAGTAACAAACTATCAATACTACAACTGTTACAATCCAACACTCACACTAACACACACGCACAGACACACACACATGATTAAGCGGCTGAGATGACAGCAATTCTCACTTAAAATATATACATGTACAAAGGAACATAATTGTAATCTGTATGCCACAGATTTGGTAAAAAAAATGTAAAATAAAATTTTGGATAGAAAAGGTAAAAGGGGTAAAAATCGGGTCATTCTCCCTTTCGAACCACACCACCACCATCCATCTACCCACCCCCATTCTCTCTACTCTCCCATCACACACACTGACATTGCCATCCTACTGTCCATCCATGAACACTGTTATGTTTGTTTGGTGCATATCTGTTATGCATGTGTGGGTGCATGTGTGAATGTGTGTCTTCATGTTTTACATTTATTTGCTTATTTATCATCATTGTTGTCTTATTTATTTATTCATTTATTATTATTATTATGTTATTATTATTATCATTACTACTACTTTTTTTATATCATAATGATTATTTATTTATTTATTTATTTTTGTAAGCTTATCTATTATTTGTTCACTTTTTTTTTCTTTTCTTTTTCTCAAGGCCTGACTAAGCGCGTTGGGTTACGCTGCTGGTCAGGCATCTGCTTGGCAGATGTGGGGTAGCGTATATGGATTTGTCCGAACGCAGTGACGCCTCCTTGAGCTACTGAAACTGAAACTGTTATGTTAAAGCTTGGGTATGCACTACACAGATCACGTGACAAACGAAGAGTTCGGCAGCAAGATCCCAACACGCAACAGGACCTCACAGTGATCTCACAGTCGTCAAGAAACGGAAAATGAAGTGGTACTGACATGTTTCCCGCTCTGCGGAACTTGCACAGACCATCTTGCAAGGGACAGTCAGTGGATGCCGCAGACGAGGAAGACAGAGAAAGAGGAGGGAAGACAATATCCAAGAAGGGGCGAGAAAGAACCTGGCTGATTGACAATAATGATGATGATAATGATAATAATGATAATGATATTTATATAGCGCTGAATCTTGTGCAGAGACAAATCAAAACGCTTTCACACCAGCCATTCAAACGCATGTATAACTCTAAAACTGGAGAAACTGAAGACAAGGAAGACGCAGGGAAGGGAGGCTATTTTGGGAAGAGGTGGGTTTTAAGGCCAGACTTGAAAGAGCTGAGCAGAGACCTGACGAAGCGAAAGAGGAAGTTCATTCCAGTTGCAAGGGCCAGAGACGGAGAAAGAACGGCGACCAACAGTGGAGTGTATGAATCTGGGAATGCGTGAACATAGTGGATCCGAAGCCGATCGTAGAGAGGTAGATGGAGTGTAGAGGTGAAGGCAGCCACAGAGATAGGAAGGGGCAGATTTGTGAATACCAAGCCCCCTTTCTTTGGAATCAACTTCCTCAGCCTCTCCGTTACTCATCTTCGCTGCAATCTTTCAAATCCAGTCTGAAGACCCACCTCCCCCTCCCCCGCAGACCCCCCCCCTACCCCCCCGATTAATTCTCAACAGCTCATCCGCTTCCAGTATGAACTATAATGACTATTTGTGAGTGAGTGAGTTTTGATACTTTCGGGATTTATTGGTGGTATTTTTGATTGTGTACTATTTACGATTGTGTGCGATGACTTGTGTGTGTGTGTGTGTGTGTGTGTGTGTGTGTGTGTGTGTGTGTGTGTGTGTGTGTGTGTGTGTGTGTGTGTGCGCGCGTGCGCGTGTGCTTGTATTGTGTGAGGGGTGCGGGGTGGGGTGGATGAATAGTTTTCAATGATGTTTGGTGTCTTGTGTTCAATTTTTCCTTTTTGATATTTACATATGTGTTCTATTTGTAAACGTCTAGGGCTTATTTTCAAAATCAGGCGTAAATGCTAATAACAATAATAATAATAATTTATAACATAGAATCCCAGAGAGCGGTGGAGGGCAGAGACAGGTGGAATAGAGTGGTGGCGACCTAGACCTTGAGTAGTGGTCTGGACGCTAGTCATTCGGATGAGACGATAAACCGAGGTCCCGTGTGCATCCTGGAAAAATTCTGTAGAAAATCCACTTCGATAGGAAAAACAAATAAAACTGCACGCAGGAAAAAAAAAGGGGTGGCGCTGTAGTATAGCGACGCGCTCTCCCTGGGGAGAGCAGCCCGAATTTCATACAGAGAAATGTGTTGTGATAAAAAGAAATACAAATACAACTGACGTCAAGGGATACGTGAAGGTGAAGGCGAATGGTTCATAATACGTGCACACACACACACACACACACACACACACACACACACACACACACACACACACACACACACACACACACACACACACACACACACACACACACACACACACACACACACACACACACACACATACACGCACTCAACACACACACACACACACACATACACCCACTCAACACACACACACACACACACACACACACA
>NC_134880.1:15882352-15887352 GCF_041734735.1 Babylonia areolata | reverse complement strand
GTGAAAAGTGCCAGAGAATGTCAGTTCTAATTATTGTGAGAATAAAGAAAAAGTACTTGAACGCGTCAATCACGTCTAACATCCGGAAAGCACGCGCCAGCGATGGCAAACTGAAGAATAAGCCATCTTTTCAGTTTCCTGAAATACATTTCCAGGTACGTTCATCCTCACGCTTTGGGTTTGAGCGCACGTGGCTCGAAGAAGAAATTTGTTTATGAGTACACGAGTACCCAAACGTGTCATGTCCTGCTATGGCGGTGTGGATTGATTGCCGGTGAAGTTATGATTGTGTGATCTTATATCAGGAAGGGACTAATTCAGTTTAACGCGGGGATGGTGTGTGTGTGTGTGTTGAGTTATGTGTGTACGTGTGTGCGCTTACACACACACACACACACACATTATATATATATATATATATATATATATATATATATATATATATATATATATATATAAAACTAGAAATAAAAAGAAAAGCAAACAACAAGGCTTTTGCACAAGAACGAAATTTTCGGTCTCGGACCTTCCTCAGTGACGTAATTAGTGTAACTACAAAGTGGTACGTGACGCAAAATGTTATTTTGTCATACTTGACGTAATTTTCAGTCCGAGTTCTTTTTATGCTTCCTCTTTTACTAGACACCCTCTGCCCCCCACCTCCCCTTCTCTCTCTCTCTCTCTCGAACAACGGCAGATGTGTAAGTCGGCCAAAGGGCTAATATCTTCACCGTTGGAAAATAAAGATTCATTCATTCATTCATTCTCTCTCTCTTCCTTATCTTGCTCTCCCTCTCTTCCTCCCGTTACCCTTTTCTCATTCATCTTCTACTCCCCATCATTCGCACCCTTGCCACCCCCCACCCCCTCCTGGCCCCCCCTCACCCCTCATGACCCCTCCTCTCTCCCCTACCCCTGAAGACCCCTCCGACTCTTCCATCCCCCTACCTTGCCCCCCCCCCCCCAAACCCACACACCTCTACCTCCCCCATTTAAACACATGCATGCATGTATGCACATACACACATATACCCACACATACGCATACACACACACATGCGTACACACACACACATATACACATGTACCCACACACACTGAGTCTGGAGGAACTGCCTGCTTATAAATCTCCGTGACCTTTCAGTTTATCCATTCCTCTTTCTCACATCAGTAATAGAGCTTATGATTATGGTGCAGCGCAGTAATGATTAAGGCCCCTTGCTGATTTGCGACTCTCTGGGTATATATAGCACCTCGAATTTTACACAGAAAATCTGTATATATATATATATATATATATATATATATATATATATATATATAATTGTGTGTGTGTGTGTGTGTGTGTGTGTGTGTGTGTGTTCTCGTGAAGTCATCCAAGATTTGATTATCTCAGTATTCATCTCTGTCTGTCTGTCTGTCTGTCTCTCTCTCCCCCCCCCTCTCTCTCTCTCTCACGCACACACACACACACACACACGCACGCACACACGCACAGAGAAATATACACATACACACACACACACACACACACACACACACACACACACACACCAATACACACACACACACACAAACACACACACACACGCACGCACACACGCACAGAGAAATATACACATACACACACACACACACACACACACACACACACACACACACACACACACACACACACACACACACACACACACACACAGCATGTTGAGGTACATTCAGCAACCACCAACACAACAAAAGCCTTGAATTCATGCTGGCAATACATTTTACCCAACACATTTTAACGAGGTCTATAAACTCAACCCAGCATCTCTCTGCAAGCATGCAGAACAGTCCCCCCCACGCCCCTCCGCACGCCCTCCACCATCCCCCCAACGACCCCCAAGTGCCTGCTATGTGGCTCTGCTTCTCTCACATTCTCTCTCATTCCCTCTTTCTCTCGATACTCCTCCTTCAATCTGCTCCGATAAGTCTGTGTTGTGTGTGTGTGTGTGTGTGTGTGTGTGTGTGTGTGTGTGTGTGTGTGTGTGTGTGTGTGTGTGTGTGTGTGTGTGTGTGTGTGTGTGTGTGTGTGTGTGTGTGTGTGTGTATGTGTGTGTGTGTGTGTGAGTGTGTGTGTATGTGTGTGTTTGTGTATGTGTGAGTGTGTGTGTATGTGTATGTTTCTGTCTCTGGCCATCTGTCTCTTTGTATGTCTGTCTGTCTGTCTCTCTGTCTGTAACCTCTCCCCATGTGCATGTCTCTGTCTCTCAGAAGGTTAGATTTTAGTTTCTTAGTCCTTGTGCCACGCTCAGTCTGTCTCTCTCTATTTCTGTCTGTCTGTCTGTCTCTCTCTCTACAGCCTGTCCGTCTGTCTCCCTGTCTATTTCATTCACTTTCTCTCAGTCTCTCCCTCTCACCCTCTCACTCTCTGTTTCTTATACGATCTCAGAACGAGAGAGAGAGAGAGAGAGAGAGAGAGAGAGAGAGAGAGAGAGACAGACAGACAGACAGACAGACAGACAGAGAGAGAGAGAGACAGAGAGAGAATTGAGACAGAGAGAGAGAGAGAGAGAGAGAGAGAGAGAGAGAGAGAGAGAGACGCACATTCTCTCTCTCTCTTCTAAATCTCCGTGACCTTTCAATCTATCCATTCCTTTCTCACATCACTGATAGAGCTTATGATTATGGTGCAGCGCAGTAATGATTAAGGCCCCTTGCTGCTTTGCGACTCTCTGGGTATATATATAGCACCCCGAATTTAACACAGAAAAATCTGTTATTATTATTTGTTTATTTTTTAAATTATATCATTATTATTTAGTTAGTTATTTAGTTATTTATTGATTTTATTTTATTTCATTTTATTTTATTTATTTTTTCTCAAGGCCTGACTAAGCGCGTTGGGTTACGCTGCTGGTCAAGCATCTGCTTGGCAGATGTGGTGTAGCGTATATGGATTTGTCCGAATGCAGTGACGCCTCCTTGAGCTACTGAAACTGAAACTGAAACTGTTGTGACACCAACAATGTGATGCAGTACAGCACAATACAACACAATACAACACTATACAACTCAACACAACACAATACAACACAACACAATACGATAACATACAATCAGTCTGTGTTGCTTGCTTTCATGTGAGTATCACTTTCTCTTTTCAGTCTTTCATCATCATCATCATCATCATCCTCCTCGTCGTCGTCATCTTATTGTTGTTGCTCTTCTTCTTGTTCTTCTTAGTTTTCGCTTGATGGCAGTTTTTGTTGGTTTGTTGTTGTTGTTGTTGTTGTTGTTGTTGTTTTGGAGGGGTTGGGGGTGGGGATGAGGGGGTGTGTGGGTGTGGGTGTGGGGGGGAAATGGGTGGGGTTGTTAAATAGACACGCTCGCGTTCGCATGGGTGTTTGGTTTTCCGTTATTCACTTTTATCTCTGTTCACCGGAAATGATGGTGAATGAGAAATCGTAGCAGAATATCACGCGAGGCACGCGCTCACAAGAAAGAATGAACGGACAAACGAACGAATGAACGAACGAACGAACGAACGAACGAATGAATGAATGAATGGTATATTCATAATGTCATTGTCCGTCATGAAACAAGTAGGCATAGTGCAACAACAAAGTATGTACAAAGCATGTACTAAACATAACAGTATGTACTAAACATAACAGTATTCATCATGGCAGACATGGCAGATTGCTAACGGCACCGAAATGCTTTGCACAAACAAACAGTGAAAACAACAACAACTTAATTTCCATTCTGAGAACCCCTTAGTAAATTCAAACAGTTTTAGCTGATTAAAAAAAAGAAAAGAAAAAAAAGCGCCGGTGTTCTTAGATCGGAGGAGAGAGAGTGAGAGGAAGAGAGAGACAGAGATAGAGACAAAGACAGAGAGACAGAGAGACGGGTGGTGGTGCGTGTGGGGAGATAGATAGATAGATAGAGATAGATAGATAGATAGATAGATAGATAGATAGATAGAGAGAGAGAGAGAGAGAGAGAGAGAGAGAGAGAGAGAGACATCGCACACATACACACGTGCGCCCGCGCGCGCGCGCGCGCGCGCTCACACACACACACACATATAGAGTGAGAGTGTGTGTCATTAGATGCGGGGATGAGGGGGTGTGGGAGGAAAGCCACGCGCTTTGGAGCGCGTGTTTATCTGTGCGTCTGTTGTGGTGGATATGCATGTTTACATGTGCGTGTGGTGTGGTGGATATGCATGTTTACATGTGCGTGTGGTGTGGTGGATACGCATGTTTACATGTGCGTGTGTTGTGGTGGATATGCATGTTTACATTTGCATGTGTGGGAGATGTATGTTTCGAAAAGCATCATCCACCTCAGAAAAAAAAAAATCTCAGCTGTTTATATTCGTTTCCATTTCTATCAAGCAAAGTATGAAAATATTTGAACGGCTGCCTTAAAAAAAAAAAAAAAAAAATTAGTCCTTCCCCTCGTGTTGTTTATATTTTTACTTCAAAACTTTGATCAATTTTACCCTGTAAACGAAACCGTTGAACATCATTAAGTGATCGTGCCATTGGTTGATGATGATGATGATAATGGAGTCTCCCGTCGGACCAACGGATGAGTAGGCAGGCAGGCTTATCTGTCGGTGTGTGTCCTCATATGGGAGAAGAGGCCGATTATGGATGCACAGCACTTCCCACACTGGTGTTGCAAGGGAAAACGTCTCCAGAAGTTGAGCCCTGCTTCCTTCGCTCACGCTTCTCCTTAGTGGTCAGCGTTCTCTTGTTTTCAAACGTCTTTATGCCACTAGAGCACAGCATTCTCCAGCGAGAGCGTGCAAGGGATCAGTTTCCCAGGAAGCGATTTCTATGTCACAGGCTTTGAGGTTTGTCTTCAAGGTGTCCTTGAAGCGCTTGCAGGGTCTTCCAAGTTTGCGGTAGCCTTCCTTCAGCTGGCCACACAAAAGCATCTTCCGGATCCTGCTGTCTGTCATGCGGACAAGGTGTCCTGTCCAGCGTAGCTTGCACTGGATCAGC
>NC_134880.1:15872352-15874852 GCF_041734735.1 Babylonia areolata | reverse complement strand
CACAAACACATGGACACAGTCCAACACACATTCGTCTTTCTCTTTGATTGTTTTCGCTCTCTGATGCATGCACGCGCATACACTTGCACACACACACACACACACACAGAGGGGGTGGGAGGCGTCACTTCAGTCTTATTTATTCACAACACATGTCTGACACATTTTTGCATCGCACACTGTTTGGTAGTCGGCATCGAGCAGCTTCGATGGTACTTCACATTTACTGTTTGCAGCTGCTCTTGACAGTGTATATCTTTTTATAAGTATCTGTATCCATGAGGAATAGAAGAATCGAAGGCCGCTGTTTTGCCTCCATCACTTTCCCATCCGATTTGCAGCTCAGTCCAGGAAGAAAACCCTATCGTGCCTTGTACAATCACACCACGTAGTCGTATCTGTCACATCCGTTCTGGCGGTCGTTCTATGGCTTGTAATATGCTGCCAAGAGCTAAATTGTTGGGGTACTTTGTCATGAACTGGGTTTTGTGGGTGTGTCTTTGTGGCTTTTTTTTGTAATGTGACGGTTTTGTGTTGACGTAATTGAGCATTTGTATGGAGTCTGGTCTAGAGGTAATGCGTCCGCCTAGGAAGTGAGAGAATCTGAGCGCGCTGTTTCGAATCACGGCTCAGCCGCCTATATTTTCTTCCCCCTCCACTAGACCTTAAGTTGTGGTCTGGACGTAATTACTCGGATGAGACGATAAACCGAGGTCCCGTGTGCAGCATGCACTTAGCGCACGTAAAAGAACCCACGGCAACAAAAGGGTTGTTCCTGGCAAATTTCTGTAGAAACATCTACTTCGATAGGAAAAAAACAAATAGAACTGCACACAGGAAAAAAAAAAAGAAAAAGAAAAAAAAGGGTGGCGCTGCAGTATAGCGACGCGCTCTCCCTGGGAACAGCAGCCCGAATTTCACACAGAGAAATCTGTTGTGATAAAAAGAAATACAAATACAAAATACAAATATAGACTACTCCATTCCCTAAGCAGTGAGTCATCTCCTGAACTGCATCCATTTATCCACTTCATTGCAGCATGCATTTGAAAGAATAGGACGGGCTAGGGATGAGGAAGATAAGAAGAGGCTAAACAACAACACTTTGATTTGAGTGGTCCTCCTCTTTCTAGCGATGGCCCCCTGTGTGGATGCCGGGGGTCTTTCAGTATAAAGAGCATCCCCGCCTTCTGGAAATTCTGTGCTAGAAATTTCCTCTTTTATATCACTTTCTTTATTTCTGTCTTTTTTTCTATCTTCACTGTTGTCTCCTTTTTCTGCCTTCCCAGTCCATTCTCCTTTCTTTTTGCAAGCAAGCCTTGACACTTTTAACTCTTTTCTGCAGTCTATGATGTACTATCTGTGCTGTTTTGTACTGGCGATTATGTAGTGAGATGTAAACACTGGGATGGGTACTAGTTGTCCATTCTGCAGTGTTATTTGTCTTCGTGGCATTTTTAAATATATTTTTTGTTTGGTTTTGAAGCATTGTTTTTTTTTCTGTCCTTTTTTACGATTAAAAAAAAAATCTGGGGATGATAAATTAAACAGAATGGCTGGCATCCTCAGCATGGCCTAGTCTTATTTGCCATAAGGAGCTAAAAATGGTTTGGATACTGTGTCATGAACTGCGTTTTGTGGGTTTGTTTTTGTGGTTTTATTTTATTTTATTTTATTTATTTATTTTATTTTATTTTTTTAGATGTGACACGGTTTTGTGTTGACGTGGTTGAGCATTTGTATGGTTTGACAGTCTTGATATGGCCCTGCGCGGTCGGCTGGACTATATGCAACCCAAAATCCCAATCAAGCGATGTCCGATATAATATCATCCCCTCAACATCCCTGTTTTAACCCGATAAAAGCTACATCTTTGCCCCACTTCACTAAATACAAAGGTCCCCTCCAAAACTAAATCAATCTCATTTCAAACACACTCGTCACTGTTTAAACTACACTTTGCGTGTTTTTTTGTCATTTTTTTTCTCCCTTGCAGTGACGTTGTATTTCTTAAGAAAATCGCATGTAATCCAATTCCACATAACGTCATCAAATTTGCACTTTGCGTGTTGACCTTCTTCTGCGTTCACTCGTATGCACACGAGTGGGCTTTTACGTGTATGACCGTTTTTACCCCGCCATGTAGGCAGCCATACTCCGTTTTCGGGGGTGTGCATGCTGAGTATGTTCTTGTTTCCATAACCCACCGAACGCTGACATGGATTACAGGATCTTTAACGTGCGTATTTGATCTTCTGCTTGCATATACACACGAAGGAGGTTCAGGCACTAGCAGGTCTGCACATATGTTGACCTGGGAGATCGTAAAAATCTCCACCCTTTACCCACCAGGCGCCGTCACCGTGATTCGAACCCGGGACCCTCAGATTGACAGTCCAACGCTTTAACCACTCGGCTATTGCGCCCGTCATGCGTATTGACCAAGTTGCATGAAATAACCTCCCCCCCCCACCCCCCCCATCATAGCTACTGTGAGTTG
>NC_134880.1:15837352-15842352 GCF_041734735.1 Babylonia areolata | reverse complement strand
GAGAGAGAGAGGAAAAGAGAGAAAGAGAGAGGAGGAGAGAGAAGAAGAGAGAGGGAGGATGAGAAAGAGGGAGAGAAAGAGAGAGATCTGTATACATAGAGAGAGAAAGAAAGAAAGAGAGAAAGAAGGAAAGAAAGATCTATCTATCTATCTATCTATCTATCTATCTATATATATATAAAGAGAGAGAGAGAGAGAGAGAGAGAGAGAGAGAGAAAGAAGGAAAGAGAGAAAGAACTCAGAACTCAAAACGTTTTTTATTCAAGGATTAGGATTATATGCATGGCCCATTCAGAGAGGAAGAAAGAGCGAAAGAAAGAGAGAGAGAGACAGACAGAGAGGGAGATAGATAGAGAGAAAGAGAGAGGGAAGAGATGGGGAGAGAGAAAGAGAGAGAGAGAGGGGGTGGGGGGGGGGGATAAAGAGGGATAGCCAGAGCGACGTGGTTAAGACAAGGGGTAGGGGATTCCATTCACAGAACTGTGTTTCGTTCTCTGGTGGTGCCCCCTCCCCCGCACCCCCGCCCCCACCCCCACCCCCATCTGGTCTGGAACTTTGAGAAGTCTTTGGCACTGCCTGTTGACACCAGGCAAACACCCCTCCTCCCTCTCCTCCCTCCCCTCCCTCCCTCCCCTCCCCCACTCCCTCGCTTGCCCTTTCCCACCCTCTTCCTACCCTCACTCCTCTCTGTCTGCCCTCAAGCTCTGTCTCTGTCTCCCTATGTGTCTGTCTGTATATACATCTCTCTGTCTCTGTCTGTCTGTCTCACTCTCATCTGTCTGCCTGTCTGTCTGTCTGTCTGTCTGTGTCTCCCTATGTGTCTGTCTGTATATACATCTCTCTGTCCCTGTCTGTCTGTCTCACTCTTCTCTCTCTCTCTGTCTGTCTGTCTCTGTCTCCCTATGTGTCTCTGTCTATATATACATCTCCCTGTCTCTGTCTGTCTGTCTGTCTCTCTCTCCTCTGTCTGTCTGTCTGTGTCTCCCTATGTGTCTGTCTGTATATACATCTCCCTGTCTCTGTCTGTCTGTCTGTCTCTTCCTCTCTTTGTCTGTCTGTCTGTCTCTTCCGCTGCTCATACTTTGGGCTGTTTGCGAAAATGCGATGTGCTCTGCTTTGTATGTCCTGACTGTCTGTCTACAAGCTGTGTCTCTGTCACTATCCCCTGACAGCCCGTCTTTGTACCCCCCCCTCC
Source organism: Babylonia areolata (assembly GCF_041734735.1). Lineage (NCBI taxonomy): Eukaryota > Metazoa > Mollusca > Gastropoda > Neogastropoda > Buccinidae > Babylonia > Babylonia areolata. The sequence continues at coordinate 15,841,157 of NC_134880.1, read as the reverse complement.
CCTCCCTTTCCCCTTCTGTTTAGCTGTCTAAGTCCATCACTTCTCTCTCTAACTGTCTGTCTGTCTGGCTGACTGAATGTATCATCTATGTCTAGCTGTCTACGTTCATCACTTCTCTCTATAATAATGATAATGATAATTAGTATTTATATAGCGCTGAATCTTGTGCAGAGACAAATCAAAGCGCTTTCACACCAGTCATTCACACGCATGCATAACTCTGTACTGAAGAGGGAAAGGGTCAGAGAGAGTTCTGTCTATCTGTCTGTCTGACTGACTGACTGACTGACTGAATATATCACCTCTGTTTAGCTGTCTGTCTGTCATTTCTCTCTTTCTGTCTGTGTGAATGATTGAATATTGCGTGTATTGTGTGTGTGTGTGTGTGTGTGTGTGTGTGTGTGTGTGTGTGTGTGTGTGTCTCTCTCTCTCTCTCTCTCTCTCTCTCTCTGTTGGGTGGGGGGAGGGGTGCGTGGGGGGTGGATGAATAGTTTTTAATGATTTTTTGGTATCTTGTGTTCAATTTTTCCTTTTTGATATTTACAAGTGTTCTATCTTTAAACGCCTGGGGCTTATTTTCAAGACGTAAATGCTCATAATAATAATAATAATAATATTGATAATGATAATAATAATAATAATAATATATCATCTCTGTTTAGCTGTCTGTCTGTTTGGTTATGCGTCTTCCACCCCTTTCTCTCTCTGTCTGTCTGTCTGTCTGTCTGTCTCTCTCTCTCGCTCTCTCACTCACTGTCTTCGCCCCCTCCCCCCACCCCCGCCCCCCATACCATCTATCTCGCTCTCTATCCCTAGTTCTCTCTTTGTCTCAGTCTCTCTTTGTCCATCGACATCCCCGTGACAAGGGAGCAAGAAAAAGGCACAAGAGAGACTCCTTTAAAGGAAAATAAAATAGCGGATCCATGTACAAGACTTGCACAGACCCTCAGGCGGAAGTTCGCATCTGGGTCTGGAACTTGCAAGAACTGGCTTTTGTGTTTGCTCGTTGACATCAGTCTACCCTCCTCTCCCTTCCATGTCCTCTCTCCCTCACTTTCTTCCGTATTCTGTTCCTTAAATCTCTATCTCTGTGTCTCTCTCTGTCTCTGTGTCTCTCTCTGTGTCTCTCTCTTGCTGTCTCTGTCTCTCTTCCCCCAATTTTTCTCAACGTGTCTCTCTCCATCTCTCTCTCTCTCTCGCCCCATCTCTCTACCTCTCTCCCCCCCTCTCTCTCCACTCTTTCTTTCTCTTACTCTCTCTCTACCTTTCTCTTTTTTTTCTCTCTCTCTCTCCCTTTCTCTATATCTCTCCCTCTCTCTCTCCATTCTCTCTCTCTCCTCCTCTCTCTCTCTCCCAATCTCTCTCCCTCTCTCTTCCTTTCTCTATATATCTCACCCTCTCTTTTTCTCCCCCCCCAACCACCCAAAGGGAAGAATGTAAAAGAGCAATTGTACTTATTCCCTTACCCTCTTGAAATAAAATTTCGTTCGTTCGTTCGTCCTCTCTCTCTCTCTCTCTCCAAGCATGTCCTGGCTTGTTCCACTTCCGTCATTAAAGAAAATTAATTAAAAAAAAAACCCTCACTCTCCCCCCCCCCCTCTCTCTCTCTCCCGCCCTCTCTCTGTGAGTATCTATCGGAATTTCCACTCACAAATCTTTTTTTTTTTTTTCCTTCCTGTCTCACGTTTCATTCACACCGTCATGATGTGCCAGAGGGGACGTCTGGAACACAGCAAGAGGGATTTTCTTCTTCCTTTTCTTCCTTCGTCCTTTCCCCCCCCCCCTCTCTCTCTCTCTCTCTCTCTCTCTCCCACAACCCCCTGCCCCCCCCCCCATTACTTCTTTCTTTCGGGTCTTCTTTCTTTCTTTTTCTTTTGCTGCCCCGTCATCTGCATCGGTTCAACGGCATTGCAACCAGGCCTGTTCATTCCGAATCCATCATTCCATGCAATACACAGACACACCCGGGGTTCGTCCTTGGCAGTCCCAGCATTGGCAGTACTTGCTTCTTTTTTTTATTTTCCTTCTTCTGTTCGTCTTTTTATTTTCCTCTTCGTTATTTCTCTCTTTTCATTCTTGTGGGTGCGTCTGTTAGAGATAACAAAAGGAAAAAAAAAAGAAGATGTACATAGATGCAGAAGTACAGACTGAAGATAATTTGTGTCTTCCGATCTACAGTGTCCAGGAGAAAAGGGGTTAATCTGATTGATCTCAATGATTTTTCAAAAAAAAAAAAAAAAAAAAAAAAAAAAAAAAAAAAAAGAAAAGAAAAAAAATATATTATGTGCTAATTAAGGGCAGACATAGCAGCTATTTTCAGCTATTTTGAAAAGTTTCATTCTAAATTCTGATGATGATTATTATTATAGGTGGATATCGTTAATTATTCACTCAGGATTCACAAAAATGAAAAAAAAAAGAAAAAAAAAAAAAGGAATACACGCTTCATGCACCGGTTGCCATGGAAAAGATTCAAAATGGCCGACCAAAAAATTAAGCTCTATAACGACAAAAGCCTATAGCTTATTATCATTATTATCAAAACTATTACAGGTACTTCAGTTTTTCTTATTGATTTTGATTTATTATTACCTGAACTCATTGTCTACTTTAGAATAGCTTGAGTCAAAGTGAAAGTTCTTTTGTCACAGCTGTTTACATTAAAAATTCAAGTGTCATTTCTCTTAAGCAATTGTTGAAAAATTCAATATTTTCGAAAGAATGCTATTCCAACGTAGAAAGTGAGCTCAAATAACAAAAAGAAAAACTAACGTTCCTATAATAGTTTTGTAGTTACATAGCTTTAAATATTTTCGTTTGTCGATCATCTTGAATCGTTTCCATGGAAACCGGTGCATGAAGAGTGTATTTATTTATTTATTCATTTTTTTTTATACATTTTTGTGATTCCTGGGTGATACCTAACAATACCCACTTATAATAATAATAATAATAATAATAATAATAATAATCAGAATTTAGAATAAAACTGTTTTAAGAACAAAAAGGGAGCTTGCAGTTCATCTACAATCATCCAAACAGACAGACGGACAAAGAAATAGACAGACAGACAGACAGACCAGCAGAATTCCATTGAAAAATTAGTTTCGGTAGACTTAATTGTCAACGCAGAGACAAACTGATGAAGAAACAAGAAGAAGGAGAGGTGCGACGGGAGGGGAGGGGGGGAGAGGGCAGGGGGGGAGGGTGAGTGGGGGTTGGGGGGGGTGACGGAGTGGAGTGATGACAGGAGGAAGGTTGCAGAATGGTTAACCCTCTCCATACGAACGGCGAAAGAGACGACGTTAATTAACAGCGTTTCATCCCATTTACCATCATCAAAATATTGCAAGCGGAACGCTCTTATACTGAAGAGGTGAATGTTGACAAAGATACCACAGTTCTGACGACGGAAGCTAAAGGTTGGGTCATTCAGACACCCACTGGAAATCCGAGGGGTCTGTGTAGAGGAGAAGAGAGGACTGGCCGTACTGAGTGAGTTAATCAATCAAGACGCCGGCGGCTTATCTGTCAACACAGAGTCCGTGGAGTGTCTGGGTTGGATGCCCGCTCTCGCCAACTCTCCCCAAGTTTGACTGGAAAATTAAGGCATGGTTCTACCACCCGAAAACACCTAAAATTACCAATTTTTTTTTTATCTTGGTTTTCCCCATTAAATTTCAACCAATCTGTTTCAAATTTGGTCTGTATTTAGTTTAAGTTTTACTGTTTGCATATCTGCTTAATCAGCTTAAACTGAGCTTCTGGTCATTTAAATTCGGGTGAGACGATAAACCGAGGTCCC
>NC_134880.1:15822352-15829852 GCF_041734735.1 Babylonia areolata | reverse complement strand
CTCTCCATACGAACGGCGAAAGAGACGACGTTAACAGCGTTTCACCCCGAGTACAAACATAAAAATATTACAAGCGGAAGGCTCTTACATTGAAGAGGTGAATGTTGACAAAGAATACCACAATTCTGACGACGGAAGCTAAAGGTTGGGTCATTGAGACACCCACTGGACATCCGATGGGTCTGTGTAGAGGAGAAGAGAGGACTGGCCGTACTGAGTGAGTTAAAACGTCGACCAGACGTTTAATCTGTGTTCTATTACTCTATTTTTTTTGCGAGCTATAGGTTTTGTTCTTTTTTTTTTTTAAAAAGAAGAAAAAAGTGGGTGTCCTTTTAGAATAATATGAATGGCTCAATAAAACCATTTTTTGCTTTTGCCTCTTTATTTGATTTTGTTTGGATATTGTTCTTTTATGCCGCTTGTTTCTCTCTCTCTCTTTGTCTCCCTCTAACTCTCTCTCTCTAACTCTCTCTCTAGCTCTCCCTCTGTCTCTCTCTCTCTTTAGCTCTCTCTCTCTCTCTCGGTCTCTCATCGTGTCTCTATTGCTTTTCCATGTCAGTTGCTTTTATTCATTCGTTCCTTAATTCATTTCTTTCTTTCTTTCACTTGATCATTTCTAAAAGCTCTGTCCAAGAACTCTCCAGGCTATTTCCTTTCCAATCAGTCCAACAGTCTAAATGAATTCACTTCATAAATTTCAAAAGAAACAAACCTCAATTTGAATGATTGGATTGTAGTCGTGACATGCTTGCGTGAATGAGTGTCTACGTGCGTGAGTGTTTTCTTTACTCTGTGTGTGTGTGTGTGTGTGTGTGTGTGTGTGTGTGTGTGTGTGTGTGTGTGTGTGTGTGTGTGTGTGTGTGTGTGTGTGTGTGTGTGTGTGTGTGTGTTTTGTCAAGTCATTTTTTTCACAGTTTGCATTAATGTCTTTGTTTACAAATTCATAGTATCTCGTAGACTGCAATTCGTATTTTACGATTTCTTTTGCTTGAAAAAAATTGTTCAACATTTTCTAAGTTGGTGACCCCCCCTCTCTCTCTCTCTGATATTACCACAGATATGACAGATTTGAACTCCCCAACAATTCACAACACTTCATCTACTAGACTCCCATGTCTTTTTTTGCAGATGATTTAGTTATTTTATCATTATCTAAAGACGGCTTGCAACAAAAGCTTAACATTTTACACTCTTACTGCAATCAATTGGGCTTACGTTTGAATAGAGAAAAGACAAAAGTAATCGTTTTTTTCAAAAACTGTCCCTAAAATACCCCTACATTTTAAATGTGGAGGGGACATAATTGAAACAGCTGAAGAATATATTTAGGGGTTATATTTCATAGAAATGGCAACTTGAGTCAAGCACAAGGTCATCTTAAAAATCAAGCAAATAAGGCTCTACATGTGCTACTCAGAACATTTCGTAATACAAATATGAATATAGATATCATGTGTCAGTTATATGATACTTTGATAACGCCTATTTCAACATATGGAGCAGAAGTTTGGTTTCCATATGATGTTGGGGGAGACGTATCGTTTAATTTATTCGAATTATTCAGTAATTGTCTTTTCAACAAATTTCCACATGAAAGACTTCATGTCAAGTTTTGTAAGCAATTACCTGGTGTACATAAAAGAGCAATGGTTCTCCCCGTTTTAGGAGAATTAGGAAGATTCCCTATTAGCCTAAAAATAATATGTCAAGTTATTGGCTATTGGGTACACATATTAGAACTTCCTCAAAATTCACTTGTATACACAACATATAAATGCATGTATCGTCAAACAAATGAAAATGTCCAGTGGCTACTTTTCATAAGAAATGTATTAACTGGCACTGGATTAATAGTCAGTAATGACGGCTGACCTTCCAATTTGAAGATCATGTTTGGAAAAATCAGTTCACTTTTAGTGTTAAAAGATTAAAGCATGCTATATCCAAGAAGCTTGAAAATGAATATGTAAAATTTTGGAAACAGAAACATGACAGTTCATCTAAATTAGAATTTTACAAGAACGCTGTGACAAATTATAAAATTGAACCGTATTTAAAGAATGCAGCAAATACACAACACATCAAAGCACTGACCATGTTACGAATCAGCGCCCATGACTTACAAATCGAACAGGGAAGATATAAAAATACACCGAAAGAACAAAGACTGTGTGATATTTGTAACAGTTTAGAAGATGAGATTCACCTTTTAGACAATTGTGTAAAGTACAATACTTACAGAAACCGATTCCTAACCGATATATGTCGTCCAAATGCAAAGCCTAGTGAATTGATACTTCTAACAGAAATACAGCCAAGGCTGGCGAAATTTGATCATGAATGTTTCTCCTCTTAATATGCTCATGTTTATGTTTCATTGTGTCTTATAAACTTTAAGGTTTTATGACAATAAAAAGTATTCTATTCTATTCACACATACACACACACCCACACCCACACACACACACACACACACACACACACACCACACACACACACACACACACACGCACACACACACACACACACATACACACACCACACCACACACACACCACAACACACACACACACACGCGCGCGCGCGCGCGCACACACACACACACACACACACACACAACCACGGTAATACTGTGGGACAGACCCCCATGAACCCAGACAGACCAGAAGTATAAGGCTGTCACTGTCTGGCTTAGCACAGCTGACTCAAGCGGCGACATACTATCACACGTAATCTTGACGAATCGCAGACGTGTCTGTGCAATTTACTGGCGGTTGTGATAAACTAAAGCCCCGGGTGAGGATGATTAGCTTTTTAAAGCTCCGCTGTGTTGCAGAAGACTGGAGTGGTGGAGAGGTTGATCTCTGTGTGTGTGTGTGTGTGTGTGTGTGTGTGTGTGTGTGTGTGTGTGTGTGTGTGTGTGTGTGTGTGTGTGTGTGTGTGTGTGAATGTGCCTATGTATGTTTGTGTGTAAACGTGTTATGCATGTGTAAATGTATGATTGCATGTCTGTAAATGGTATGTATGTATGTATGTATGTATGTATGTATGTATGTATGTATGCTCTCTGCCTGTATGTATGTATGTGTTTATGTATGTAGGTATGTATGTATTCACGCACGAATGAACTCCTGAACCAAACGAACGTCCACGATTTTTTTTAGTTCATGATTATGTGAGTTATTTACAAACTTGCATTTTCAGTATTATACTCGGTGACAGCTGTGACGGACCATCAACCTACACATAGGACTTCCCTGTTTTCGTGTCGCCAGATTTTACAGAAATACTGAAATACAACGAACCATGTACATTGACTGGCTGATATAATAATAGGCAGATTATATTTTTGGTGTTGACTGTGTTTTGCAAATCAGCATAGGTCAGTTATTTCATACAGTAAATGATTCGGTTTTAACTGACTGATTTACATATTTATTATTCACAAACATATTCAGATCGTCTTGGATGCAGCCGGCAAGTTTAAGATTTTTTTGCATCGAACTCGAAATGTCCAGCTCAAATCGTTCGCTCTGATCTTTATTTTATTTCATTTTATATTATTATTTTATTTTATTTTTCAGTTACACGTATTTTCTTCCGCCAGAACACTACAGGAGTCTTCAAGTCTCACTGTAATCATGAAGGCCTCCAGTCTTGATTCAGAGCATGAAAGGCCCAATTTACTTGATTCTGGTGGGAGAGATTAGAAGCTGGGCGTTTTTTGTTTGTTCTTCAAACTTCCACAATAAAGACGGCGGTGTTTGTTCGCTACAATCTGATTCTTACAATCAAAGTTCAGTTTCTTCTTAACACGTCGGGAAATTTTCAGCTCGCTGGCTATAACTAAGAACGAAAACAAACACACAAACAAACAAAAAACAACAACAAAAAGAAAACACCAACCCCCCCCAAAAAAAACAACAACAACCAACCAACCAAACAAAAAACCCCAAACAAACCCATAAACAACAACAAACACCCCACGGAACTGGTTGCATTGCATGTCTGGATCCCTGTTATGCTTGGGATTTATAAAGAAGTTTTTGTTTTGTTTCTTGTGTCTTGCAGTTGTATTGGACAGTTATTTCCATCCCCTCACTCTCTACCCACCCATCTATCCATCTCGTCTGTCTGTCTGTCTGTCTGTCTCTCTATGCCTGTCCGTACGTTCGGTAAATCCCGACACCCCCCTCCCCCCCAACACACACGCACACATACAAATAGAGAGATAGATAGATATTGTTTTCTCCTTTCCCCTATCTTTCATTATAAATTTATGAAATTATCTATCAATCTATCAATCAATCTATCTATCTATCTATCTATCTATCTATCTGTCTGTCTATCTATTCATTCATTTACTGATTTATTTTTCCTCATCTCTATCTTTATATATATATATATAAAATTATTTACATAATTATCTATCTATCTATCAATCAATCTATCTATCTATCTATCTATCTATCTATCTGTCTGTCTATCTATTCATTCATTTACTGATTTATTTTTCCTCATCTCTATCTTTATATATATATATATATATATATACGATTGGATAATAATCACATAAATAATTATATATATATATATATATATATATAAATATAACACTCCCTCATTTTACAACAGAATAATTGATTAATTAACTAATTATTAAATTCATTTATTCATTTATATATTTATCAGTTATTTTTTTCCCCGTTTATCTATCCATTTATAATCTTCATTTCATGAGTTTATTCATTCATTTCATGAGTTTATTCATTTATCTGGTCATGCTGTTGGCACAAGACAAATGTCAGCAATGCCTACAAATGTACATTAAAACAACAACAACAAGAGAAATTAACCACAGGAAAACGTGACATGACATGCCAGGAGTTCATTTGCTGGACGTCTCTCCTGGAAAAGGCTTGTTGGCCTCTTCAGAGTGGCGACCGTGTATGATTCGTGTGGCGGCCTAGCTGGTTTGTCAGTCTCCCTGTCTCTCTATAACGTGGCACCACAATATCCGTATTTGCTAAACCCGAGCCTTATGCCGTTACGGCTCGAACAAGTACATTTTACCACGCACCCGCATTGATATGTTCAAAACAAGTCTTGCATTTTCAGGTGCATCCCTATGGAATCCTTGTACACATACAAACGAGCAGTTCTCTGCCTACTTTCAAGTCAAATCTCCATAAAAATTTTCAATCCTTCTAACCATAAATGACTCAGATATAGAAGCGACCGTTGGCAGTAACAATGAGGGCATTTATACTTATTGGAGCCTTTGTTATTGTTTTTCCTTGTTCTTGTTTTGCTCTTGTTCACATTCTGTCCAATTTTCTTTACATTCACTTTGTTTTGTTTGCTTGTTTGCATTTCTTTCATTTTCTTCTAATTTGTGTGCATGCATGAATATATTCATTTCATTCCAGCATGGTGGTGACAATAGCTGTTGTATAAGTGATATCAGTCATGGTAGTAGTAATTTTAGTATTAATCACAACTGTCTACGTGGATTTGATGATAACAACAATGTGGCTTTAGTCATCCGGATACTGATGACATATCCTCTCTCTCTCTCTCTGTCAATCTGTGTGTGTGTGTGTGTGTGTGTGTGTGTGTGTGTGTGTGTGTGTGTGTGTGTGTGTGTGTGTATGTATTACTGTAACTGATGTAGATTAGCAAGGACATGTTGGAAGAATGGGCCATGCCTAAAATCTTAATCCTTGAATAAAAACGTATTAAGTTCTGAGTTTTGAGTTCTCTCTCTCTTTGTCTCTCCCTTAGTATATTTTGCTTCATTTATGTTTTCCTTTCTGTTCCATTTTATCTGTTTTGCATCATTTTTGTTCTGATATGTACCTACTATGTCACTAGAACTAAGCATTAAACATTTCAGTGTTCTCTCTTTCTGTCTGTCTGTCTGTCTGTCTCCCCCTCTCTCTCTCTTTCTTTCTCTCTCTTCCTCTCTCTCTCTCTCTCTCCCTCTCCCCCTCCTCTTCTCCCTCCACCGCCCCCCCTCTCTCCTCCTCCCCCTCCTCTGTCTGTTTCTGTCTCTGTCTCTCTCTGACTCCAAATTACGTTCTGTTGTCACGTATGTCTGTCTCAGGTTGCTCTCGTATTTTTGTTGTTGGATGAAACTTTCGTTCATATCAATCAGTGAATGTTCTGCTAACCTGTAATCCCTTTCAAATGAAGTTTTGCCCTTAAACTGAATGAACTCAGTTAAGTCATCATTTCTCTGCTTCTTCCTCTATGCTGTCTATTTCTCTATGTGGAGTGATGGCCTAGAGGTAACGCGTCCGCCTAGGAGGCGAGAGAATCTGAGCGCGCTGGTTCGAATCACGGCTCAGCCGCCGATATTTTCTCCCCCTCCTCTAGACCTTGAGTGGTGGTCTGGACGCTAGTCATTCGGATGAGACGATAAACCAAGGTCCCGTGTGCAGTATGCATTTAGCGCACGTCAAAGAACCCACGGCAACAAAAAGGTTGTTCCTGGCAAAATTCTGTAGAAACATCCATTTCGATAGAAAAAACAAATAAAATTGCACACAGGAAAAAATACAAAAAATGGGTGGTGCTGTAGTGTAGCGACGCACGAATTTCACACAGAGTAATCTGTTGTGATAAAAAGAAATACAAATACAAATATATGATCTGGATTTTAGCTGTCAATCGGAATATGTGTGGGGGAAAAAAAAAGGAGAGAGAGAAAAAATTAATGAAGGATACGACGCGTTTTGTACTATCGCTAATACATTACTCTGTTAATTAAAACAGGTTCAGCTAAGGGTGTGTGGTATCATATTTCATGAAATCATTACATGATCAAGAGGACTATACTTCTTCTTCTTCTTCTTCGTCTATTTTGGCGTTCACAGCTTGGAGTTGTAGCCACATATGACTAATGCATGATTTGTATTTGTATTTCTTTTTATCACAACAGATTTCTCTGTGTGAAATTCGGGCTGCTCTCCCCAGGAAGAGCGCGTCGCTACACTACAGCGCCACCCATTTTTTTTCTGGTATTTTTTCCTGCATGCAGTTTTATTTGTTTTTCCTATCGATGTGGATTTTTCTACAGAATTTTGCCAGGAACAACCCTTTTGTTGCCGTGGGTTCTTTTACGTGCGCTAAGTGCATGCTGCACACAAGACCTCGGTTTATCGTCTCATCCGAATGACTAGCCTCCAGACCACCACTCAAGGTCTAGTGGAGGGGGAGAAAATATCGGCGGCTGAACCGTGAACCAGCGCGCTCAGATTCTCTCGCTTCCTAGGCGGACGCGTTACCTCTAGACCATCGCTCCACATGATACCTTGGTTAGTTAGTCGTCTCTATCTTCTGCTTTCTAAGGCTGAGAGGAACATTCTCATCATAAAAGAACATCTTGCTGTCAAGTCCAGGGTTTGGTCATAGTGCTTGATAATGCTCAGCCAGCCTTGTGTACTGCAGTTTGTAATGGGTTTGTTTTCTTTTTGTTTATTATTATTATTGGAAGGT
>NC_134880.1:15784852-15794852 GCF_041734735.1 Babylonia areolata | reverse complement strand
AGGTAATATTTGAAGTTCTTTGTACATATTGTGCACAGATCCACCTGTGGTATTTACATGGTTAATCATCTTAATGGCACGTTTTTGTAAAGAGCAAAGTGGCTTTAATGTAGAAGGAGGACATTTACCCCAAATAATCGAGCAATAGCTGAGGCGAGACTGGATATAGGCAAAGTAAAACACACGTCTAGAATGATTATCAAGAAAGTGTTTGATCTGTGATAATTGGAATACACTAGATGATACTTGTTTTATGAGGCAATGAATATGTTCCTGCCACGAAAGATTTTGATCAATAGTAATGCCTAATAGTATATGCTTAGTAACTTGTTTGATAGTATTGTCTTTATATTTTATGTTAAGTTGTGCGTCTTTTATGTTCTGTCTTTTCTGACGAGGACAAATTAACATGCATTCTGTCTTTTCAGGGTGCACGACCATATCATTAGCATCACACCAGTTTTCGACAGATTTCATGTTGGCATTCAGGTGATAACTAATTTCGTCAACATTGTGACTAGCATATTGTATTGATGTATCATCAGCAAATAAATCACAGATTGCATGTTGAATTGATAAAGGTAGATCGTTGATATACAAGGAAAATAAGAGAGGGCCTAGAATTGACCCCTGCGGTACTCCTCTTGGAACATGCCTTTTGGAAGAAATAAAGCCACGTGAATAGACAGCCTGAATACGGTTTTCTAGGTAAGATCTGAGAAAACAATAAGCAGTTATCGGCAATACCATAACATTTCAATTTGTGAAGCAATATTTCGTGATTGATTAAGTCAAACGCTTTTGTAAAATCAAGGAATATCACTCCAACCACCTTGCTTTTATTAATATCACGCAGCCATGCATCAGTTATTCTACATAAAGCGGTTTCACAAGAATGGTGCTGTCTAAATCCTGATTGATTGGTATGTAGAAGCTGATATTTTTCAATAAAGAATGTAAGACAAAGGTGTACATGACGTTCTAGAACTTTTGAGACAGAAGACAACAATGAGATTGGTCTGTAATTATTGACATCATGAACATCACCTTTTTTATGCAGGGAAATAACCTTTGCATATTTAAACTCTTTTGGAAAATGATTTTTGGATAGACAAAGATTGAAGAGATAAGTAAGAGAATCGGCAATATAAGGTGCAGATAGTTTTAATATTTTTGGACTAATGCCATCGAAGCCACACGAGTTTTTATTTTTTAGCGATACTAAATAAGATAAGACTTCATGAATAGACATTAATGGAACAGAAAACTTTGTTTTTATATCTTTATTATGACAGAAGTTTTCTAAGATGCTGAAATCAAAAGAAGTGTGTGCACTGTCATTTGCGATTAATTTGTTTCCAATGTCAGCAAAGTGATTGTTCAGTGTATCAACAGGAATGAGACATTCCGCATTTGAATTGTTTGGTTTGGTGAGTTGGTGTATAGCCTTCCATATGGAGGCTGTGTTGCTTTTGTCTTCGATTAGCTTACGAAAGAAAATCCGTTTAGACTTTCTGATCATGTATTTGACAATATTACGTTTCTTCTGGTATTCTTCGAATGGACCGATTATCTTTTGATGGTCTCTGTCATCCATTGCTTGAAAGATATCTTGCGTAAGCCAACTCGGAAGAATTTCCGACTTGACTCGTCTCTGAATTAAAGGGATATGTTTATCAACAACATGCAGTAACGTTGCAGTCCAAAAGGAAAGGGCTTCGTCTGGATTAGTAAAGCTATAAATGTTAGTGAAAGGTGCAGAAATGAGGTCTGATTGAAAGGCGTCCAGATTAAAATGTTTAAATGACCGAAATGTGACAACAGTATGACCTGTTTTGGGTATTTTGAAACCCTTTTTTCCCCATGTAATGCAGACGGCATTGTGGTCACTTACGCCAACATTCGGCACACAAATTTCTCGAACTGATGTTAGATTGGATGTATAAATATGATCTAAGAGCGTTCTAGTTTTTTGTGTAACTCTGGTGGGGGAATCAATACACTGATGGAGATTGTAAGACGTATAGATGTTGTTCCATCGGCTATGACGCTGAAAAAGATCTAAATTAAAGTCACCCAAAATTAATACTTCTTTTTTTGAAAGCCAGGCGCTGTCCATCATTTCACAAAAATCGTCATACCACTTGGAAAAAACTCTTAGGATGTCTGTACAAAAATGCTATAAGGAGCGAATCTGTTGATTTATTTTGGGATTGAACTTCAAGCCACAGTGATTCAACATCTGGATGATGTAGGTCATTACGAATTCTGTACGGAACGTTATTTTGAATATAAATGACGATACCACTTTCTTTAGATTTTTGAGGATTTTTCCGAACAATATTGTAACCAGGAATAGAAATAGATTTGTCATTAATGTGAATGTTCGTCCATGATTCAGAAAAGCCAAAGATATGGAATGGTTTATCATTATTATATATCATCTTCGATACGTCTGTCATTTTATTGACCAAATGACATATGTTTAAGTGACCTACTCGCAGTCCTTCACAAACAGGCCAGTTCGAGACATTAGCAGGACTTGACATTAGTGCATAATAAAAATACTACCTAGATTTTCGAAATGCAGTTCTAGTAAGGGAAAGTGCTGAATAATTCAAGCTGAGAGAGAGAGAGAGAGAGAGAGAGAGAGAGAGAGGAGAGAGAGAGAGAGAGAGCTTGTATGTCTGCGTTGATTTGAGGCCAAGGCAAGTCTCTGGGAACGTCAACGATGCAAACTGAAACATCCATGGCGATGACAGCTTGCAGGGGAGGTGGAGGTGGGGAGGTGGGGTGAGTTAAGTTCCCACAACGTCGTGTACGATCTGGGCTGATCGTCAGTCATCTAATTATTTATGATACAAGAGATTGTATCAAGGGGTGAGGTCTGAGAGCTGGGAATTGGTCTGTTTGTAAAGAAGGGTTGAAGAGTGGTACAGATTTAACGGGGAAAGGGTGTGTGGTATGTTGGTAAGCATTGTGGAATGATGGTTGTTCTGGTGACAAAGAATAGCAGTTTCCAAATACTTTGTTTGAATAATGACACAAGTTGTTGGAATAGTGGTCAAATTGACTATCAGCAGCAGCTGGCTGGAAGTCGTACTGGTCTTGATGACAGACAGCAGGATTGGGTGGAGGGTCGAAGTGCTGTGCATGTGAGGCCATGGGGAACAGGTCCTGATTAGCGTCTGGTGGAAAGTCGTGGCGCCGTGGCTGCGTGATGGGAAACTGGGCCTGATGAATGGCTGGTGGGAAGTTGTGGCGCCGTGGCTGTATGATGGGGAACTGGTCCTGATGCATTCTAGTAGCACCGGATGGAAGGCTGAAGCGTTGTGGCTGTGTAGGCATGTAGTGCTGGTCCTGTAATGGATGAACAGGGAACTTGCGGGGTTGGGTCGGCTGACCGTTAGAAAAAACGGGCCTCAAACGATGATATGGACCACCCTGATGAATGTGTTTCCCACGGAACCGGCGTTCTTGATTAAGTGTTAATTGACTGACAGGATGCCTAGATGTATGTTGACGGTGGTGTGTATGACAACCAGTCAGCCCTTTGGGTTTCTGAGAAGTGTTAGGATTTTTTTCAGTTTCTGAAAGACGCTTTTCAGTGAGCTGTAGATTGTGGGCCAACTGAGCAGTTCCTTTTTTACTCAGATGGATATGATCTGAATAAAGGGTACCATCTGAAGGTGATCTGAAGGATGGCATATGGTTTATGACTGGTACTCCAAGACGATGGCATACACTTGACAGGGTTCTGTTTGACGGGAAAATAGCGTTGTTGAAGTTGTGATTTCCCTTTGCCGGAACAATGGAGCTCATGTGAATGGATGCCCTGGGGAAAACACGGTGAATACTTGATATGAGGTTGTTCCATGTGTCTTCTCCGATGCGACTACTTGTACAGTCGTTAACACCGACATGGACAGTGACCAATTCAATACCTTTGTTTTCACCCAAAGAGTCAAGCCATTGTTTCAGATCAGTGCTTGTCATTCCAGGTACACAAATCTTAAAAAGATAGGTACCGGGCGTTGTGATCCTCCTAGGGTTTATATATCTGATGACAGAGTCACCAATTAGAACCCTGGTGGCTCTTTCTGGGATTGTTAGTTTAGATAAAGTGTTCAGAGCAGATCGCTGTGAGCCTTTTGATGTGATAGTGGAAGAAGATTGAGACTGTGGATCACCATCGTCGTGGTGTTTGGTACGGTTTGAAGTGCGACGAGTTTTGAAGGTCTGGAAGTCGGTGTCACAGGGCACGTTGTCACTGTCGACATGCTCGAGATGAAGAAAACGATTCGAAGTGGTAACATTTGCAACATGTTCAGTGATTGAAGCTGATCCATTTGTCTGTGTGGATGATGTTACGAGTGTCTTAGATGTGAGACTGTCTAGTTTTGATTGTAGAGAGTGTATGTGAGTTTTCATAGCATCATTATCACTCAACACAGTGTCGAGTGTTTTTTCCAGCTGGGCAATTTTCCGAAGCACACTTCTGAGATGAATGTTTCAACGTCTTCTGAACAATGATCAACCAAAATATTCGAAGAAAAATTAGAAGGCTTTGAACTTGTTAGCTCTGGGAAGGATGTATCAGAAGACTGCTCACTGCTCTGGCTCTGGCTCTGTGGTGGACTTTTCTCAACGAGCTCAGAACTACTGGCGTCCTTTGTATCAGAAGAAGAAACAGATACATTGTCCTGTGCAGTCTGTGTGTCTGAAGTTGAATTGATGACGGGGACGAATGGGCGTGGTGGTGACGACAAAAAAGATAAATGAAGTGAAGCTGATGTGTCATGTGGATGAACCATCTCTCCATTGTTCACAGGCCCACCAGAAGCAGGTAAATTGCTCACGCTGGCAGAATGTGGACATATCAGAGTGAGCGCGGAGGAGTGGTCGTTCTGGGCTCCTGTAGACCTTTCTGGTGATGAGTTAGACCTTTCTGGTGATGAGTCAATCTCTTCACTGCCGCCAATCATCAGCAGTGGTTGGTGTGACTGAGGAACTTCAGCACCAATATTCAGCTCATGGAGTTGAGCAGGGAGAGGGATGCCCTGGATAGCTGTCTCGGATGCCTCTCTACCTGCATGTTTGTCATAAAGATCCTCCACTAATGTCTTGAGGATTCTGAACTCTTCATTGACCCAGGGTGTGCAGCTTTTACCCTGGATCAAGACTTTGTTAGTAGAGTAGTAAATGGTAATTTTCAGTCTCTGGTCATTGTGAAAAAAGATGGTCACTTTAGTAAGTGCCAGACCGTCACTGTACGGAAGGGCTATTGGGCCAGCTGAAGACCTTTCTTTTTCAAGGTCACACGGAAGATCATTTTTGCCACCCTTATCCTGATCTTGCCAGGTAACATGAAATCCAGGCACACTTGGAACTTGAATATAATATCGGAGAAGAAGTGTTCTCCTCCAGAGTGCTAGACATCCCCGTTTTGTTGTGAAAGTCACTTGCCTAAAAGGATCAAGTGTATGTTTAATTGTATGAAGAGATGGAATTGAGACACTACGTTTGTTATGTTTTGTCATTTTAGTCATTTTAAAAAGTTAAAATGGTTTAGATAAAGAAAATATAATGACAGGCATGGTGCTTGCGTCAAAATCGAAGAAAACATGAAATGACGTTAACAGTTCGGTGTCTCACAATGGAACAATGTGGTACAATGTACTACACGCTTGGGCCGGGCGTTTCCAAATTCTGACGTCACGAAATCGGCTCTAAGTCTTCCGAAAAAATAAAATAAAGTTATAATAATGAAGAAAAGCAATTGTAGTCATAAATCAAGTCCTCAGGAGTGCAGATCTAAACCACAAAATAACATATTTGCATGAAATGTTCGCAACGATGAAATGAAGACATTTGTGGATGAGACGGAAGGATAAAAGTCGGCGCGTAATTGAACTGAAGTAAGTGTTCAAGGGTAAATTGACTCACCAACTGATGAAACGTTTGAAAGAACAAGATAAGAAATAAGCACTGGCACAACGAAGTTATAAAAGTTCACACCAACGAAGATGAGTGAAAAATTAGAATCAACAACTTTCACATAATAAAATTGCTCGAAAACTAGGTAATATCAAAATTAAGCACAGAGCTCACGCTCACAGTCTGTTGTATCAGCCATATTGAACCGGAAGAAGAAGAAGAAGAAGAAGAAGAAACTTTCCTCTTTGTACGCATGGTTTCTTAAACGACACAAGAGTGAAAACATGGTTGTCTTTTTACAGTCGCCTGCTCATGATGGCGAACCAGAAAAAAACAACAAAAACAACACGCGTTTGAAAGGTTGGAATGCCATCGAAAGAGATAAAAAACGTAATGGTTAACTTAATCATGGACATGATTAATCTCTGCACAGTTTCTGTTAACAAACACACACACGCGCGCGCGCACACACACACACAAAACACACAACCACACACACATACACGCACATGCACACGCAAGCACGCACATATAAACAGAAAGACACACATTCAAACACACATAAAAAGAAACACACACACACACACACACACACACACACACACACACACACACACACACACACACACACACACACACAACCACACATAAACAAACAAACAAACACACACACACACACACACACACACACACACACACACACCCCCCCCCACACCCTCCCCCCCCCCACACACACACAAGCACGACCAAGTTTCCTCTGCCTTCCCACGCACGAATCGTTCACTGACGATAATGATATAAACGGGTTGAACAAACCCACATGGTCTGAAACGAATCATGGGCAAGTTGATGGATGGTCGCCAACATAATCATCAGCACGAGCGGTCTGACGAACGATTTGTTTCATTAAGTGGATTTGTGAGCTCCACCTCCATCGTAAAAGAACCCACGGCAACAAAAAGGTTGTTCCAGGCAAAATTCTGTTTGAAAAATCCACTTCGATAGGAAAAACAAATAAAATTGCGCGCAGGAAAAAAAAAAAGAAAAGAAAAAAAAGGGTGGCGCTGTAGTGTAGCGACACGCTCTCCCTGGGGAGAGCAGCCCGAATTTCACACAGAGAATTATGTTGTGACAAAAAGAGAAATGCAATACAATACAATACAATCCCCTGAAATTTCATATTCTAAACAGAACAATCAACTGACCAACCACCCAACACACCAACAAACAAACATACTAACCAACCAAGGAAACTCAGAAACAGAAAGAAAAGCAAGTGTTCACTTTCAGATTTGATCATGCACTTGCAATATTGCAAACTATCTGCACTTGCAATCACAAAATGTCTTTGACCAATCCGATCCAGAACTCAACTAATTTTAGGAGAGTGACCTGCCCATGGATAACGTCAAGCAGCAGGAACAAACAGCTCTGCCATAAAATAATATCTTTTAACTGTTATTGTTTTCTTTTTAATATCATGAGATTCGTTTCCCCATTCATCTGTGTTTTGGTGACGTGAAATCGGAGTTTTTGTGCGGTGGATTCGGTAGGAGAGTGCTACAACGTCCATTTGTGCGTCGACCTGTGTTCGTGGCTGTACTTCAGCCATTGTACCGGCGGCCTCTTTAGAAGCGGTGCTCTTCTACCAGAATATTACACGCCACGATTAACACAAAGCCGAAATCAGTATTTACTTTGTTCTTTCTGTGTTAACCTTTCCTTTTTTTACCCTCATTTGCCCAGTTTCCCCCAACCCTCCATTCATCCACATCTCCCACCCCTTCTAATCGATAATACTCAGATGTATTCATAAATACTTTTACAAAATGTCTTCAATCACCGATATGTGTGACGGGACATTGAACTAAAAATTCCTCCTTCCTCAACTAATTTTTTTGATGGCCTCTTCCAGACCAACTTAACTTTCGTTCTTAGATAAGACAGCGCGAACAGACCCGCCACAAGTTTGGTCAAAAGGAAGCGAACTTACCACTTTCAGATTTTCGGTTTCAGTTTCAGTTTCTCAAGGAGGCGTCACTGAGTTCTGACAAATCCATCTACGCTACATCACATCTGTTAGGCAGATGCCTGACAGCAGCATAACCCAACGCGCTTGTCAGGCCTTGAGTGTATGTTTATAGAATAATGTACCTATGATGTTAGAATGGACTTGGTTTTACAGAATTCTGCCAGAGGACAACACTCTCGTTGCCATGGGTTCTCTTTCAGTGCGCAAAGTGCGTGCTGCACACGGGACCTCGGTATATCGTCTTATCCGAGAGCTGGTCAATTTATTTATAATGTGATTGAATGAGAAAAAAAAGGGGTGGTGGTGCGGGGGGGATGTGTAATGGTCAAGTACAATGTATCAGACATGCAGATGGTCAAAGCAAAACATGCTCACATCCTTACGCAGGGGTGTTGAGTTATGGTGTATGCGCTTACCAGTGATTGGGACAGTAATGGGGAAAAGAAGAGGTACAGTGTTAAGCTGCTAACACTACACAGGAAAAAACAAACAACACACACACACACACACACACACACAAAACAACCCCCCCCCCCCCCCCCGAAAGAATCCCCAGCAACTAACTTGCTCTGACATGGGGTAGGTGGGAGTGAGGGTGTGGGTGGGGGAGGGTCAGGGACATGGGTAAGGGGGTGGGGGTGGGGGGGGGGGGGGTTAGAGAAATTCGGCGTTCTTACGTAAAGTGGTTAGCTCTTGTGTGTTGACTGAGTGTCCGTGAAGGGAGGGATGACAGGTGGCTTGCAGGAGGTGCATTACAGCCAACATCATCCGTCATACCTACAACACAGCGCAGTGCTGGGCCCACTCATCAGAAGAACGGTGTGTGACGAAGGCAACAGTCTGTTGGGGAGAGTGCTTCCTGCTGGTTCTCTCTCTCTCTGTCTCTCTCTCTCTCTTTTAACTCTCTCCATACGAACGGCGAAAGAGACGACGTTAACAGCGTTTCACCCCAGTTACCATCATCAAAATATTGCAAGTGGAAGGCTCTTATACTGAAGAGGTGAATGTTGACAAAGATACCACAATTCTGATGACGGAAGCTAAAGGTTGGGTCATTCAGACACCCACTGGACATCCGAGGGGTCTGTGTAGAGGAGAAGAGAGGACTGGCCGTACTGAGTGAGTTAATTCTTTTTTTTTTTTTTTTAAATTATTTTTTACAGATGTACAGCTGTTTATCTTAGTCCTGACGTCTTGTGCTTCATCATTGTATAAGACTCATTTATAATCATTCATTTAGTTATATCTGCTCTCTCCCTCGATATATTTGTCTTTGTTTCTCTGTATCTCTCTCTGTGTCTGTCTGTCTGTACCTGTGTGTGTGTGTGTGTGTCATTGTCTCTCTCTCTGTCTGTCTGTCTGTCTGTCTGTACCTCTATGTGTCATTGTCTCTGTATCTCTCTCTCTCTGTGCATCTCTATGTGTCATTGTCTCTGTATCTTTCTCTGCCTCTGCCTGTCGGTCTCTATATCTATCTTCCCCCCCCCTCCTTCCCCTAGCTCTGTCTTATTGTATAACTCTTTCTTTCTTTCTCTCCCCCCCACCCCTTTGTTTGTATTGCTGTTTCTCTCACACACAGGATGTATGCATGTACGTGCGCACGGACATACACACACAGACACAGACACAGACACAGACACACACACACACACACACACACACACACACACACACACACACACACACACACACACACACACACACACACACACACACACACACATTCCCCCTTCCTCTTCTTCTTCTTCGTTCGTGGGCTGCAACTCCCACGTTCACTCGTATGTGCACGAGTGGGCTTTTACGTGTATGACCGTTTTTACCCCACCATGTAGGCAGCCATACTCCGTTTTCGGCGGTTCTCCCTTCCTCAAAAGCTAATGATAGTTCACCACTCCCTAAAAACACGACACACTTATTCCTGAACGAACCAAACAAAAACCAATTTTGAATGAAACCGAAACATAATCCGAGCTGATCCAGATGCCATACTTACTTGATCACGATCAACAGAAAAAAGAAAAATGTAAGGAT